>NW_016107516.1:3376631-3401709 GCF_001604975.1 Cebus imitator
GCCTCCTGGGTTCAGGCAATTCTCCTGCCTCAACCTTCTGAGTAGCTGGGATTACAGGCACGCGCCACCATGCCCAGCTAATGTTTTGTATTTTTAGTAGAGACGGGGTTTCACCATGTTAACCAGGATGGTCTCGATTTCTTGACCTCGTGATCCACCCGCCTCGGCCTCCCAAAGTGCTGGGATTACAGGCTTGAGCCACCGCGCCCGGCCAAAAAAGAACTTTTATCTGTATCCCCAGCCTGCCAGCCTACCCTATGTATTCTGGACTTGCTAACTCCCATAATCAAGCAAGACAATTTCTCATTTTCTTAAAATCTCTCTCTTTCTGTTCGTGTGTGTGTGTGTGTGTAACCAATAGGAGATACATATATATAACCAATAAGGGCCACACACACACACACACACACACACACACACACACAAACACATAATCTCCTATTGGTTCTATTTTTTTCAATGAACTTGAATGCAAATATATATGTAATAAAATTAGATATTTATGGAAATGATAAGAAATAAGATTATGATTTCATCTGGTAGGAAAGGAAGGGCATATGTTCTGGAAAGGATACATTATAGGTTTAAAATCTATTGATAATTTATTTCTTAAGCCATGTAGTAACATTACAGTATTCATTTTTCCTATCTGTATGTCTAAGCATTTTATTATAAATTTTTTAAAAATTTAAAAAGTAAGGCCAGACAGAAGACATTTGAAGATAACAATTATGGAAAAAATAAATTAAGTGTGTATCTAAAGGAAAAATTCCCCACGTGAATTTTAAGAAGAATGTTGACTCATGGTTGAGATTTAATGAAAGCATACCAATAGTTTATAACCTAGATTTTTCAAATTATTTATATTACCATGATGAGGCAAGGTGACTCAGTAAGATAATTTTTTGATGCTTGTTTTGTCGTTGAATTTAATCAGATAATGATACCAATATCAATACAGCAGCCTAAACTGCTAATGGCCAACAACCGGTAATTCTGCTTGTCCAGCAGTGCTCAAAAGATCAAAGTAGTGCTTTGCTGGTGTGTCCAAATCCAGACTAGCTTTAGCCAAATAGCGATTCAGAACTAGTGCTATTCCCTTTTTAACTCTTGATTATCTGGTTGATGCCAGTATCATTCTCTATACACGTCTGAAAGCTATTTATTGAGTTTTCAAATATCTATCTTGTTCTTCAGAGAATATTCAGTACATGAAAAGGATTCATAATGAAGAATAAAGTTGATACTTCACAATTTTTTAAAAATATTTGTCATGTTCTTCTACTGCCTCTATAAAAGCGGAAGAAGGGAAGATGCTCTAGGAGAAGATTGAATGGAAATTAATGCATGTGGGTTGAAACAGTGGCATCTGTTTACATTTGGATAGCCACATCAGAATTTCCTTGAATAATATTTCTAGGGTTAAAAAAAGCTTATGAACTACTCCTTTGGATTCTAAACTACTTATTCTCAAATGGAAGTATATGCTTTCTGTTGAGCATTCCCAAATGTTGAGTTACCTATGATAAATTTTATATTTGATGCTGAACTTAAAATATTAATATCAGTATATATTTATTAAACCATGTATATTCAAGTACTCCACCACAATTTCTTTGCCCATATTTGGGATTGCTTTTAAAAAGTAATCATCACCACACAAAATATTGTGACTACATGAAAGGTGCATGAGCTCACAGCACACTGTAAAAAATCAAATATTTTACAGGTAGTCTGAAGAGAGAAAAACGTGCTAGAAGGATTGTGTTTTAAGACAGGATTTCATCTATATAGCAAACTAAAACGTTAAACCTATACTAAAGAAAAACATCCTGGTTTTTTTTGTTTTTTTTTGTTTTTTTTTTGTGCAGCTAGTGGAACTGTTAACATGAACAAAAACATTTTATTTTCTAAATTACATGAGCAATCAAGACTGATGTATTTTTAGTGCACATTTTAATAATGTAGCAGTGCTGACTTGACTTTCAGGTGAACAAGTTTAAAGATTTTTCAATTGATATTACATTTTAATTAGCACCTGCAGCTCACTGGTAAATTCTGATGAATGATGTGTTGCGTGCTGACTGAAGTCATTGCTATCACCACATTAGTATTTTTAAAGTCAAAATGCAGATATTGATTAAGCCTTGACCTGAACCTGAAGTACTATTTCTCTACCATTAAAACCAATATCAACTACTAACTTTAAACAGAACAAGAATAACCATAATAATATGTTGATGCTGGTTTTAATTTTATTAGCTTTGTAATCTTCTTTATTTTTATAATATGATGAGATCTATGTGTCCACACATTAAGCACATGTAGTTTTAAGATTGCATTAACTGAACTGTATTCTAATGTACAGACTTAAAATCATAATACTGTTTAAACACAGTGGACAAATTTAGGACTCCATGAATGTATATTACTTAGTATCTACAATATGTGGCACTGGACCAGGTGACTTAAATTCTGTACGCAACACACCAATAATTTTTACTGCTTTTACTTTTCTTGATACTCCCTTAACATTGAAACTCTTAGTTTTCCAATTAGTCACTAGATCCTGCTCTAGCAATACCATTCAAGAAGAAAGCAAAACTGGCTTTAGAAAAAATGATTGATTACTTTTTACTTCAGAGAGTTGAACTGACTTTTTCTAGAGGTTCACCTCTTCAGCAAACATATTTATCAATATGCTGGACTATATTTGCATACTACCTACAATTTGCAAAGCAAGTACACATGGTTTTGAATGTCTACACACTGACCCCATTCTAAGAAAGAAGGCCTGGCCTCCAGAATACCCCAACCCAGATTCACACTCCTTGTAAGTATCCCATAGGAATAGTACCCCAACATCTAGCTTGTAGCACCTGTATGCCCTTCAGTGACTTTTGATTAATGTTGTGTCTGAACCAAATGTCTGTAACCCTCTTCAATTTAAGTACCATGCCATATTAGTCTTTGAGTTCCCAGGGTTTAATGTGACACTCAGATTTTTAAAAAATGTTTAATAAATATTTAGTGAATAAATTAAATGGCCAAATCTACAAAACTCTGTGAGAATTTCATAATCTTAAATGTCTTGGCAGGGTTCCAATTACACTAAGCATTTTAAATAATCTAACTGGTTATATGGATAGATAAATTATCCTTTATAGTAGAACTACATGTACTAACAAATTTTATTACATTTTTATTTTCCCTGGAAATGACATTCTCCCCAAATAGTTTGTATCAGAAAGACAGAGAGACGAAAATGATAGGTAGGTATATGATTAGGTAGATGATTGATACCATGTAAAGATATTAGATAGATGAGGGATACCATGTAAAAATATTTTTGATTATTCAAGTCAATCCAGTAAACATTTGTTTAACACTTACATTGTATAATATGCTATGTCTGAGAAGCTATCAGCATGACAAAGATGCATATACTATTTCCTTACAAGCAGCTTAAAATTTAATAGAGAAATGTACAGTACAGCATAATGAAAAACTGAGTAAAGCTTAAACAAAATGTAATGGGAGAAACTTGGAGACAGAGAATAACCTCATTTGAGTGGAGAATGGGAATGATAATAAGGTATGATTTCACAGATTTTTCAGTCTTTTATTAACTATTATTAACAGGTTAGGCTTTTAGATACTCTTAGGATCATTTTGAAGAAAAGGGATTTAAATAATAATTTATAAAGAATTGATAATTTTTTATTCTTTGTTATTAAGTTGAAATTTTTTTTCAGAATATATTTGCACCTATTGAAATGACCTTCAACTTGTTAGTGTCAACACACTAACACTTGTTAATATAAAAAAATTATAAACAGATTTTTTAAATTTTGAATTATACATTCAAGAAAAAAGCACTACATCATGGTATATTGTTATTTTTAATGTCACAATGTGTTCTGCTTACATTTTACTTAGAATTTTTTCCGCTTATATTCATGAGTGAGATTGTTTTGTGTTGCTTTTCCTTATGATGTTGGTTAGTGCTGTTGTGGTAAAAAAGAATTGGGAAGTTCTTTATAATTGACTTTATACTTTCAAACTCACCATTATTTTTTAATCTTTCTCAGACTTTCCGTATGTTCAATCTCAACTCTAAGGTATTCTAAAACAGCAAAATACAGAGGTGTAATGGATTGAGCTGATTGGCTTACTCAGTTCCAAACTTTATGTAGTGTAGCTTGTTTTGCTGCAGAGGCTAGAAAGCTAAAAATGAAATAGGCCAGATCCTTCATGTAGTAAGATAGAAACAATAAAGCTTTCATTTCATCCTTTTAGAAAGAGGCTTTCAAAAAAGGAAATTAATCTGTATTATTTTCATTGGAGTTAATATTTTTGTAAAAGTTACATTACATGAACTAAAAAAAATAAGCGTGGGATTTAAATAGTGTTCACTGTAATCACCATTGTGTTGTAGTGTTGTAAATATTGCCTTTCTTTTTTTTTGGCAGAGCATTTTCATTTATATGAGACCCAGACTGAATGAGGAAATATGGTTCAAACTGTGAGAGAAGTTTTAAAATTTAAATAGCGTTACATGGCAAATGATGAAAGTTAAAAGTGTACTTCTGTAGAACTTTAAACATGACCAGCCTCAGGGGTTTATAGCTCTTTTCAAAACATCATTTCTGAAACACACAGATACAATGCAATTGAAAAGAAAAGTGTGAATTTTGCAGCAAGACAGATCTGGATATGAATCCTAGTTCCGCCACTTACTAATTCTGTAACCTTCAGCATATTGCTTAATCCTTCTCAAACACAGTTCTCTATCTCTATATACAAACAGTGGAATATCTAACCAAACTTACTGTATAGATAAAAGCAGAGAATATACATGAAATCACCATTATCAGCATCAGGTATACTGTGTGCCTTCAATAAATAGAACTGTTCCCTCACAATTTGGTTTTAAAATCTGGAATTCTACCTAATCAGAGACACAGATTTAGCTGATATTTTTTCTTTGGGTTTGATTTACTACATTCTCTTATTAAATTATTAGATATTACCAATTATTTACATATATGAGGGAGTATATTTGTCAGATCTTTCCCCAAAAGGACCTTTACAGGTAGAGGGGAACGTTGAGGGAAACAATATATTAGAAGAGAGCCTGATTACTGTCATGGGAGAGAGTTGGAAGGTAACAGGTTTAGTGAGACATTAAAAATAGTTATAAGAAGAGCTAAGAGTCAAGGAAGCTTGGGCAACAGGAAGATACATTTTGCCTACTTCCTCCCTTTTCCTAAGCACAATGCTGATTAAAAGTAATTGATTTTTTGAAGTGAATCCTTCCTTTGACCATTACAGTCAGTAGAGAATAGAATAGACTAGGAAGATCAAAATTTTTTTCCAAATACTCCAAGTGATGGAAAGTGCTGATCACTTGGTAGATTCTCAATAAAACACATCAAATAAATTATCATTCAAATAATTATGAGCCAGCAGAATAAAAATGTGTGCCTTCACAATTTTTCTAGGAACTCTCTCTCTCTCTCTCCCTCGTTTTTTTTGAGATGGAGTCTTGCTTTGTCGTCAAGCTCTGGAGTGCAGTGGTGTGATCTTGGCTGGCTGCAACATCCACCTGTCAAGTTCAAGTGATTTTCCTGCCTCAGCTTACTAAGTAGTTGGGATTACAGGTGCCCACCACCAGGCTGGCTAATTTTTGTATTTTTAGTAGAAATGGGGTTTCACCATCTTAACCAAGCTGATCTTGAACTCCTGACCTTGTGATCCACCCGCCTCGGCTTCCCAAAGTGCTGGGATTACAGGCATGAGCCACCGCGCCCAGCCAATTTTTCTAAGAACTCTTTATAATGATGTTTTTTTTGCAGTAGACAAATGTAATCTAGTAAATCTTCAAAAAATGATGAATTATAGGAGCACATTTACTTGTCTAGAGTGAGGAAGGAAGTTGATAATAATGAAGGGAGAATGAACATCTATTAATAGGTCTTTATATTGCACTTTATATATGGCTGTTGAAAAATAACATTAAAAACTGGAGTTCAAAAAGTGAAATTTTTCAAGTGGTTTTACTGAAAGATACTATGACTTAATCATCAAGTACATTTAAAACATATCTTGATTCTTTCAATCTCCTTAACCTATAAAAATGCATCTGTTAAACCTTATTATAATCATCATTGACTGCTCTTGCAGTGGGGAGTAAAATTTTTCTACTGCTAAGCTATCATCTAGAAGTTTTGACATAAAAGGATAGCATATCAAACTGTAAAGGTAATTAGAGATTTTTTATCCCAGTGCCTTTATTTCATAGATAAGGAAACTGAAACCCAGAGGCATTAGTTAACCAGATGAAGGGCATACAACTAGCACGTAGCATAGCCAAGACTCATCCATAGGTATTCTGACTCTCAGACTGCGTGTCCTTTCCATAATCATCTGTCATTTTATATATAAATAATTAGCAGTATTTTGGGGAACTCTAGGTGAGAAACGTAGAAATCAAATTATAAGAAAAATAAATCAGAATTTCATTGTCTGCATTGATAAATTACACACACACACATATTTTTATATATTTGCATACATACACACATGTGATAATAGTGGAATAAGAAGCTCTGAGATCTGAATTCATCGTTTTAAGTAGCTAGGTGCATTGAGCAGGGTATTTAACCCCATGAGTCAGTTTCTTCATTAATAGAAAGGGAGTATAATTCTCATACTGCTTCTTTTAGTGAGATCACAGGGGATAATATGCATGAATATTTCTTGTAAATTCTAAATTGTTAAGCAAATGTAAAGGATTATTAGGTCTTCACACACAGTGATACCATAGTAGTGAGTGCAATGAAGTGTATCATGCATTTCTAACTGTGGTGTGGAATGAGACTTTCTTTAGGCTTATTTTCCTCTGCTTGCTGGAGAAATAGGTTGCCTGTTTTCTTAAAGTAATCAATTCTAGCAGCTGCAATGAAAAAGGGCATCAAAAATTGCAATGGCTTGGCAGAAAAGTTTACTTCTTGAAACTGTGATGCAGATTGCTGGGAAACATTTGGACTTAGAAAACATGATTCACCTAGCTGTGACAACCGTCTCAAGACGTAACTTCTAAGCCAGAAAGAGATGAAAGAGGCAAATTGTCTCCTAGCTGCTTTAGCCCAGAAGTAATACTCATAGTTTTTCTGCACAATTCATTTGCCAGTACTAGTCCCATGGCCCTAACTTAATGGCAAAGGAAGCTAGGAAATGTAAGAGAGTGTTTGGAGAATTTGCTGAGCATTATTTGTCTATGGCACGTCTATGGGCCATATTGGGATTTTAGCCTCTTCACTCACTTTTGGTGTCAAAACTTCATGACATGGATCCCTGCATCCCAGGCCCAACAAAAGTAAGGGATAAATTGATAAAACTACAAAATAATCATATTCAGGGAAATTCAAACAGAAAAATATTTCTAACATTGGATTCTATCACTTCAGCCACAAACAAGGAATTTATGATTTTTTTCTTTAATTGTTTAAATGTATATATATGTGTATATGTATATATGATGTGCATATGTTTTAATATATATATTTTTTCACTTATATATATCATATAAACAAGATATGTTTTTTGATTTATATATTATATATCATATACATGTATAATATATGTATATATATTTTATATATAATTTATAATTATATGTGTCATATATCTTCATATATTTACTATATATAATGTTAATATATAATAGATCATATACACACTGTATATATGTATTATATAATAGTTTATAATATCTTATGATATGTATATGTTATATAATATATTATTTTTATATAATGTATACTCTATACACATATGAGATATAATATATTATGTATTACATATAATATATGGTATATATGAGATATAATATGTGATTATAGAGGATATATAATATATAATAATATATTAATCACAGGAATGTATTAATGATTTTTTTCATTAATATGTATACTGAATAATATATAATATGTATAATATATAATTTAAAATATGTATATTAAAAGCCTCTACAAGCTCTCCACTCTACAACCTAGAAAAGATCCACTGGTCTGTGAATTCCTGCCTCCTGACCTCACCTCATGCCATCATCCCTTGAGCTTGTTATACGCTAGCAACTTCAGACTATTCTTGATTCCTCAATTATAGAAAGCTTATTTCTCTCTCTAGGACTGTATACTTTCTAATCATTCTGCTTTCAGTGTCCTTCACCCAGATCTTTCCTTGGTTGCTCTTTTTCATTCTCTCAATTTTGGCCCAAATGTTGGCCTCATAACTTCCTTTCTTAAATTGCCATTATACCTTATATAATATTACTTTTTAAATAGTCAATAAAATCTGTTCAAATTAATATGTTTTCTGCCTTATGTGATTATATCTCTTAAAATTACCCAATTTATTGTCAGCTTTGTTGGAATAGGAACTATATAAAACTTTTAAAAATTTTTCCCATAATGTCCAGTGCATAAAAAAATGTCATAATTAGGTGTTGCACTGAATTTGTCAGTTAGAAGACTACTTATTAATCTAGGCATTTGGTTCTGACCTTGTGATAAAAAGGACAAGAAAACGTGCACCCAAGTTGGTGAAATAGAAAAGGGAACTTGATAGTTTTAAATGAAGCAGCCTTGTTTCTATTTGTTGCTCAGTTTTCCTGTCCTGTTCTCCCTTTCAAATTCCTGGATAAGCAGGAGGCTATTATCCCAAGTGAATTAATGCAAGAACAGAGAACCAAATGCTGCATGCTCTCACTTATAAGCAGGAGCTAAACATTGGGTAAACATGGACATAAAGATGGCAACAATAGACACTGAAGACTTCTAGAGGGCAGAGGGAGGGAGGGGCCATGGGTTGAAAAACTACCTATCAGATACTATGCTCACTACTTGAGTAACGGGGTAATTCATATACCAAACACCAGTGACATGCCTGTTTACCTGTTTAACATACCTGGTCACTGGAGAGACCAAGGAAGAGAAGCAAGGGTATGAACCTCTTTATAGAAAGGAGAAGTTGTGGCTTATTCTAAAAGTATCTAGTGAATTTGAGTACTCGTGTAAGAAAATGATTCTAACTTGGAGTTTCATAGAAACAATATCTTGGTAGAGGGAAGATAAAAAGTACTCACAATATAGAGAAATATATGTAAAGCATAAAATTTTTAAAAATAATCAAGTGATTGGTGCTTTTGGATTATCAGTTCATTAATTAATTCAGCATAGATTTGTATGTGTATTAGCCTCAAAATCCCAGTGAGAATTGTGAAAGTTTCCTTAATCTATCTTCATGTAACCTATTCTATATAATCACAGCTCTATTCTCTGTCTATATGTATAGTATACTCTACCAGGTTATAGTCTAATTTCTGGAGTGCCAATGTCCTTGAGTTGCATTTTACCAAGAATTGGATCTAAACCTGTTCCATTAATAATTGTATATGCAGATTAAAAATGACTGCAAAAAATTAGTGTTTGTTTCCATGAAAACTCCTTAAATGTTTGGGACAGTATAAGTTAACTGAGTAGCATAAATGTTGCTGTCAAATAAGGCGTAGAAAAGTAACCGTGTAAGATTGGTGAAAAATGGAAAATTACCATTCGAAAATAGTATGTTAAACAGATATATACAGCCCCCTGTTAACTGAGCACTATTCGTGACAGCCAAGTTGTGGAATCAACCTAGGTGTCTACCAAGAGATGAATGGATCAATGAAATGTGGAATATGTACAGAATGGAATACTATTAAGCCTAAAAAAAAGAAAGAAGCTTTGTCATTTGGGAAAATGTGGATGGAATTGAAGAACATTATACTAACTGACATAAGTCTGGCATAGAAATGACAAACACCACATGGTCTCCCTTATATGCAGAATCTAAAACACCTAAATTCATTGAAACAGAGAGTCAAATGGTGGTTACCAGAGACTAGATGGTAGTGAGCATGAGAAATCAATGGTCAAAAGGTACAAAGCCTCAGTTAGACAGAAGGATTAAACTTTTTTTGAGATCTACTGTATAGCATGGTGAATATGGTTAATAATAGTGTATAACACATTAAAATTACTAAAAGAACACATTTCAGGTGTTGTAACTCCCCAAAAATACTAATCATTTGAGGTGATGAGCATGTTAATTAGTTTAATTTGATTTTTCCACATTGCATTTGTAAATCAAAACATCACTTTGTACCTCATAAATATATCCAGCTATAATATTTTCATTTATAATAAAAACCAATTAATCAAAAATAAACCCTAGTTGGATTCTATAATCACATTGCAAAAATAAAAAGTCAGAACTATAATTAGCAGATATAAATTCAAACATATGGATCCTAGTTGAAAGGTTGTAATGACATGTGCCTTGTTTAAATGTTCAAATTATATGTGTGTGTGTATGACATAAATAAATCATTAAAGTGTGTTTTCCCGTTTAGTGATTTTTTCCCCTAAATTATCAGTTCAATAGCTCTAGATAAGAGATTTTCAACTGTATTATTTTTATTTAACTTATTGAAACAGTAGAGCATCACTGGACCTGTGTAACTTGGCCCACTGATAAAGCAAAATTCTCCTAAATTCTAGGCTGGTGTTCTTCCATTATATGAAAGTGTATCCCCTAATCTATCTGTTATTGTTCTTGTATTTTAGGGTTTTAATTCTGAGAATGACTGCATAATGCAAGTGGTAAAAATTGCAAGTTAATGTTTACTGTGGGGATGTGGGGATGCACTTTACATATCCCTTCAGGAGAACTTGCAGTGGGGGACACCCTGGCTGTCATACCTTTAAATATACTTCAGTCTTAACACCAAGGCATTCAGTAACACTGCTTTTGCTGCAAGATGTTTCCAGCCAGTGTTGGAGCACAGTGGGGAGTACTAGAGCCAGGTAACTGTCCATTCCTGTGGGACTGCTATAATAGGAACCTTTGTCTCTTGTGGGAAACCTGGAAGAGACTCCATGTAGGCTGAGACTGAGGAACTACACTATAGTCTGAGGCTCTTTCTATCTCATCCTTTCTCCCCTCCTTTTTTCACAGAGGTTATTCATGCATCATAGCCAGAACGCCTTCTCTGTCCACTTTTGCTTTTCCCACTTCATCCTTCAAAGGCATTCCCCCCAATAAGTTGCATGTACATCTAAATCCAATGTTGATGTCTGCTTCTAGGAGGACCTAGGTTGGAAGCTGGTACTGAGGGTGGCCTAAAATAATAAGACAAAGTGTGGAAATTTCTCATTCATTGTCCTGCTTTTAATAAGTACTATCCTGAGGTCCCTTTCTTGCGTGCAAAGTGGGGCAAGGCTAGTTTCCTAACACAAGAGGACAGTCTAGTTGCTGAAGATTTCACCAGTGGAAAAGATGTCCCAGTAGAGATTTTTGCCACTGTGATGATTCAGGCATTTATGGGGAAAGCAGTGTCTACAAGGACCTTGGAAGTGGCTATTTATTACTAAGTTGTACTGATGTCAGGCAGAAGGTAAAGAGAAACTGATAACTACTGACAAGAATAAAAGGCTAAATGTACAAACAGACGGCTTCTTTGGTGTACAAAATGGCCTTAATTTCCTGAACAGAAGACATCTGAGGAGAAGACTGGGATGTAATAGTTGAGGTCTTGGAGCTTTCGGGACCCTAAGGCTAAATTGTTTTGCCAAGGTAGATGTCTTAATCCTTTTTGTGCTACCATGACATAATATTTTAGAATAAACTTGTAAAGAATGCAAATTTATTTTTCACCGTTCTAGAGGCTAGGAAGTCCTTGATCAAAGCCCTGACATGTTTGTGTCTGGTAATGGCCTAGTCTCTTCTTCCAAGATGGTGACTTGACCATGCAGAGTGGTGAGGAGATAGTGTTCCTCACATGGCAGAAGAGCAAGAGGAATAAGAGATGATGAGAGAGAGCAAAGGTGACAGAACTTGCCCTTCATGAGATGCTCACTCACACAATGTTACTCCATGCACGAGGGCAGAACCCTCACTTACTCATTATCTCTTAAAGGTCTCACCTCTTACTACTGTTACAATGGCAATTAAATTTCAGTGTGAGTGTTGGAGGGGACAAACATTGAAATCATAGCAGCAGATATTTCATTTGGGCATATGTCCTCAGATTTATGACTTTTATACCCTATCTGAACTGTCAGAAATTGCAGATTCATAGTAGCAGCCAGAATGTGAGAAGACATAAGAGAAGCCACTTTCTCTTTCCTAAGACAACATATTTCTGCTATAGAAACTGTCCCATTCATTTTTCTGGTAGTCAGGCCAATAGCTATGATTAACTTATAACATATTTGGAAGCATACAGAGCCTAACAAGGAAAAATAAAATTGTATCCTGAAGAAGCTTCAAGAATTAGCTGGCATGTTTCTATAGAAGCCATGGTGACACCCCTAGGATTTGATTTGATCAGGGGCCTGGAACATAGGATTGGACACATAAGGATTTACTGATTTGGGGGACAGTTTTTTGGGGGACATAGGATTTAATAACCTGAGAGGAACCCCAAGGTGACACATTACTATGGTAGCTCTTAAAACCTGAAGAAAACATGGTTCATACTGAGAAAAGTAGAAAAACGTGTTTCTCTAGCAGACTAAAGAAGAAGAAATAGAAGCATGGTGGAAAGTGGATGGACTGGCTTGAATATATAAAATAAAGCTAGAAAATCCATGAAATTATTATGTTTCATGAAAGGCTCCAGAACATACTATTGCCAAAGCCATAAAGAGTGTGCTGGTGAGAGGGCTGCAACCTCACTCGGTTGTTCTTTTGTGGCTCTCTTTAGGCTAGGGCTGATGGTAGGATAGGTTTTACACAGTTGGCATGTCAATTGCCAGGAGGATCTGGCCCCAAAGTAATAGAGGAAAGAGGCTGGGCTTCTCTGACAAGAAAATTGGGGACCACATTATGACGGTAAGTAGAAAAGTCAGAGAGAGAGCCAAGGGAAGGTGACCTTCCAGGAGTTGCGAAGATGGTTAATAGAATATGGTGTCTTCAGTGCATGTTGTGGATAGTAACTGAGTGCTATTTAACATCCACAACCAGAGGACAGCAATAGTGGAGAGGCGGCTATTTTGAAATTATTATTAGCTATAGTGGTATACTTCAAAATAGCTAAAAGAGGATTGTAAATGTTTGTACTACAAGGAAATGGTAAACATTTGGGTAAGGGATATAGTTATTAGCTTCATTTGGTTATTCTACAATGTATACATGTGGAAAATATTACATTGTACTCCATAAATACATAAAATTACTATTTTTCAATTAAAAATAAAATAGAACTAAAACCAAAAAGGAACAGAGAAGGAAGCTGAGGGCAATCAATCACTCTAGTAAAAAGTTGCTCCGTTCCAGGTCCTGAGCCAATATTCAGATCTGGAAACTACTCTCTGTAGTCTATTCCTATAAGGCCACTAACTGATCATGGAGACTTTACCCTCATGACCTAACTACTTCCCAAAGGCCCTGCTTCCACATAGCATCCCATTGGGCATTAGGACTTCAAAATATGAATTTTAAGGGGACACAATCACTCAATCTGTAGCCCCCTAATTGATTGTGTATCTGGAATGCCCACTAGAAAGCTCATCTTGAGCTGGGCTTACTATGTCATAAAAACAGATGCTCTAGCAGCACGCTATGAAATAAAAAATAGTGCATCTGCTGTTGTGCTCAAGCAAGTCTAGAAAACGGAAGTCAGCTGTACCACTGGATAGCACAGACTTTCACATCACCTTTCACTATAGTACTTTTATGTGTCACCTGTAGATACACAGGGAAAGTTCTCATTAACCAGCTGAAGGAAAAGAAAGAAGGTTGGCTAAGGTTGAGCTAAGGTTGTATTAGGTCATTATTTTGGGTAAAAGTCAAAAATGGATGGTGGTTGCATCACAGTGACACTTGAGGATGGCCTTAAAAAAAGTAGTGAGGGGCAAATATCCCAATGAATAAAGCTGGAAATGGTTTGAAGTGAAAGGGACTGAAAGTGAGAATATATGCCAGTGACCTGGAAGGGAAAGGATTAGAAAATTGCAAATGAGAAATTGTAGGCTAGAGGAATGTTGTTGAACATATGGGAGTGGGTGCAAAGTGTGAAAGTTTTTGTATTACCAAACACACACACACACACAGACACACACACACACACACACACACACACTCTCTCTCTCTCTCTCTCTCTCTCACACACACACACACACACACACACACACACTCCCCAAAACATCCACCATGGAAGAAGCACTAAAAAGCCAAAGTAGACAAAAGGACTGAATCAATTCATGTCAGCCTGTCCTTGTCAGTGTTCTTTTATTCCTTCCTTCTAAAGGAGAAACAATGGTTCTGATGAGTGAGCCTGAAGAAAACACAAATAACTCTTTTTCTCAAGACCAGGCTAAGTTTTGCAAAACCAAACCATTTTGTAGGGTGAAGTGGTGGGAAGGGAGATATTAGAGCTGCCGGTGACTGACTGGATGAAATTCTTAGAAGGCCCAACTTGGCTAATGAGCCCAATGATACATACTTCAACAACTCTGACAGTAATGAACTGGGTGTTTATCTCTATCTGCCAGACTCCTGTGTCCATCTCACCTTTGGCTATTCATGTGAAATGTATTCATTAGCTCCTCAAATTCAAGTATCTCACAAAATAGAAAGTGAGGACTATTGAAAAGTCCCGTATATATTTTTCACAAAGGTGATTTTATATTGAAAGGGTGATGTATGAGGAAAAGTAGGCAATAGTTCACCTTGCTTCTCTTATTATTGTCGGTGATTTTTTTTCCTTTCTCTCTATGTAAAACTTTATTTTTAATAAGATGGAAATTTAAATTATTCAAAAATCATACTCAATGTCTATATTTATTAAGTTTTAAATTCTAGAACATTGGGATCTTACACTCTTCTTAGAGCAAGCAAAGTCCAGAATATACACTTTTTTGGCAGTAGGGGTAGAAAGAAGCTCCTGCATCCTCCAGCACTGAGTCACCTTAATCATGCCAAATAGGACCTGAGCTGAGTGAAGAAGCTTCTTTCCTGGCCACCTCGTGGTTCGACATGTACTACTTTAAAGGCCTCTTATATTCTTCATTCATTTGTTTGATTTTATAGCTAAATTTCAAGGTTTTCAAAGGCAGTAAACCATATGTGCATTCATATTACCAATGGAGGGCATTTTTAAAATTTCTAGTTGGATAATACTCTTTTTTTTCTTGAAAATCAGTGAAACACGTGTTTTTTTCCATGAGAAAGTTGATAGATTAAACGAATCAAAGAGGAGCTATTCTGTTTAAAAAGTAGGGGGATACCACAATAGCACATTTTTTCCCTTGAAGCAACCATCCTAAACTCACAGAATTCTTGAGAGTTCAGTTTGAAGATCACTGGCAGAACATCCTCTCCTTACGTTAAAGGTGAAGAAATTTAGAGATGCTATGTATCTACCACAGTATGAGGCAGTCAGCAAAACTGTTGAGTAGAGTAAATTTAAACATTGTTTAATGTAGTACTCTTGAGTCTATAATGGCATGTGTCACCTTTGAAAATGGCATAAAGAACATAAACTTTAGACTCCAATAGACCAGGGTCCTCCAAGTTTGTTAACTTGTTCAAATCTCAGTTTCTTTAATTGTAAAATGAGTGTTAACCCTATCTCATATCATTTGTTCTGAGGAATAAATTAGAAGAAACATAATGGCACCTATTGTGGGGCCTGGTTATATTAAAAACTTGAAAACTGTTAGTTTCTTTCTCTCAGTTAATTTTACTTTTGCCTTGGATAGCATATAATGTCATAGTAAGATAGATAAAGAGCCTTGGACCATCCCAATACACTTGTATTATTTGTCAGTTTCTTTAATAGTAGAATGGAAATGGGATTGACATCAAGCACATTACAACAGACACTTAAGCAACAAAAAGTTGGTGACTTGTTAACTATTAGCCAAGAAGGCAAAATATTGATTTTGCTTATTTCATAGATGGCCTTTTAGTAGGGAAATACAGAAAGAATAGGACTGTGGACCTGAAAAAAAAAAGTGACGTATATCTATACCTAATCCTTCAATGAAGAGTGCTCATGAATATTTATTTTACTTTTAAAAATATATATATGTAGCCTTTTATAAATTTATGAAAAAAGAAATAAGAAAAAAGTGAAACAAACAAAACTCTGAGGCAACTGACCACCCTGACATTTTTGGAAAGGCTTTTGAAGGCCATTAACACTTTTTCCTAGACATCCTGTAGATGATTCACAAACACCAAGATTATTTTATTTACATTGATTATGTTTTTCATTAATGAAAGGAGAATATTTATGCCAAAAATGTCAACATAAATCAATACAAAGAATTGATTTAGCTTTGTTACTCTTAAGTGCTTTCCAACACTTAGTAAGAAATATCTAGACCAAGGACAATGAACACAACAGTCCATTATCTCATAAGCTTAAAAACATTTAATGGCTTACTGGCACAGGGTGAAGATACCTTCTATTAAGAAAAAATAAAGGTTGCTATTTCAATACTGCTATTTTGTGTAAAAAAACATAGAAACAGATATGTATGTATTCTTTCAAGAATATGAACTGTATTCTTTCATTATCATATTACAATGTTTGCTGTTTTGAATATTATAATGTTCACTTTTTAATGTTATCTTTTCATAATCTGACGTTTTGCTGGGGACTGCTATAACAAAATACCACAGATTGGCTTAAACAAGTGAAAGTTATTTTCTCATGGTTCTGGAGGTGGGAAATCCAAGATCAAAGTTTTACAGGCCTGATTCTTTCTCAGGTCTCTCTCCTTGCCTTACAAATGGCAGTCTTCTCACTGTGTCCTCATGTGGCCTTTTCTCCTTGCTATTGCATCTTGTGTCCCATTCTTTCTTTCTTTTATTTAGGACACTAGTCATATTAGATTAGGGTACATGCTGTTGACCTTATTTTAACTTAATCATCTTTTAAAGACCCTATCTAAAAATATAATTGCATGGATTGGAGGACCTCATTTAACTTTAATTACCATTCGAAAGGCCTTATTTCCATATATGGTTACATTCAGAGGTTCTTGGGGTTGCGACTTCAATGTATGAATTTTGAAGGACACAATTCAACCCATAATACTTTTCAACTTTCGGACTTACAAAGTGACTAGCATACTGGTCAATGAGTTCCACAATTGCTATTGGATTTCAACATTTGTTTACAACTTCAGAGACTTGTTTAGGCTACTAGGTGGGTGAACTTCTTCTGTCTATGCCCAAGAAAAGTTTCTACCTATGCTCTGTAATTGTATCAAGAGAGATGGCCAATTTGCTTATGGTCTAAGCGTAAACATTTATTTTTGTGTGCATGTTTCTTTCTTTGTGGTCCTGCATAACATTATATCCTGTCAAACACCTATGGGTAGGACTTTCCAAATTGTCTGATTTCTCCAGAAACAACTTGATAGTTGTAAGTTGAAACATTGTTGTGCACAATCTGTTACAATCTGTGTGGGTGCATGCACACGGGCATGATGTATGTGTAGCAGCAGGAGGTGCATGCCTACATCTTTGTACAAACTATTTCATTTTCATTTTCCCTTTTCTTTTTATTTATCTTCTGAAGTCTCTTTTTAAGTTCTTCATATTCTGTCTTCTTTTACCATATAATTCATACTTTTGCAAATATAGCAGAGTTCCTCTTTCACATCCAGTCCATCACATTCTTGCAATTTCTACCACCGTGGACATAGGTTGATATTAATGCAATCTTACTCTGCTGCTTAGTCTTATTTGGACACTAAAACAGGTAATGTGTGAGTTTCATTTCCCCTCTTAGGATGAGAATGTGTTAACAGAAATAATTGCTTCTTCTAATATAATTCTTTGATCACTAGCAATGCTAGTGCTAGCTTTTCTCCTAAAACAGTGGCTTTCAAACTTCTTTGTTCATGACCCACATTCAGATTCAGCATGCAGATACCTACAAATCAACAGTGATCACTCAACTCTGCTGGTAGTTGCTGTCTTGAGTTCACGTGAACAGTCAAGATGATGACACACAATAGGTTTTGCTTATCTTTAAGACACAATAGGCCCACTCGTCTTTAAGAAATAATACTGGACAGACCGAACACAGCATGCACAGAAACAGCAAAGTGGAGGTTTTGTGAGCCCCAGGCCCCGCTTCTAATGTCATAATTATTCTGTTTGAAACATGCAAGGTCATGAAAGATAAAGCTTAATGTGAGCAGATGAATTTGACTCAGGGAAAGCATCAGTTCTGAGATCCCTTCAGCTTGTATATTAGCTGCTCACATAGCCCTCAAGTACCTATTACTGGCTAATCTTGGGAATTCCTAAGGAATACATTACTAGTGACCATTTTCTGGAGCAGCTTTATCTCATCAATGCCAGGTTTTAATTAGTCTTGGCCACAAGGGACATGCAGTTGCTCTGTAATGTAGTTCTTGGCCAATTTATCACTGGTCTTGGCAGAGAAAATCTAGCAAATATAGATGGTTGAAATAAAAATAGTAAATAATGTTATCTTAAATGGTGGAATTCAAGTTGGACTCTGATACTTTATGTTCAGTCTTAACGTAGAGGTTATTCCCACGATCGCTCTTGTTGCTTTCTGTCATCTCCCCATTACCACCGCTCTCACTATCTTCACTGAACATCACTGTCATCATCAGCATTATTGCCTCTTCCTATTTTCAGGGTGCCGCTGCAAAAGCTCAGATAATCTCTTAGTCTGTTTTGTGCTGCTATAATAGAATACCCGAGACTGGATAATTTATAAGGAACATGAATTTATTTCCTACATTCTGGAGGCTGGAAAGTCCAAGATCAAGATGCCAGCATCTTTTAAGGGCCTTCTGGCTACATCATCCCATAGCAGAAGAGCAGAAGGGCAAAGGGAGGGCAAGGGAGAAACAAAAAGGGGTCAAACTTGTCTTTTTACAAGAGACCCATTCTCATGATATCAGCATGAATTTGTTCATGAGGATGAAGTCTTTATGGCCTAATCACCTCTTATTAGGCCCTACCTCCTAACACTTCCATTGGAGGTTAAGTTTTCAATGCCTGCTTTTGGGGAGACACTATAAACATAACAAAATCAAAACATAGAATGTATGAAAGAGCTGCATTTCTACAACCATTGTCCTTTAAAATGGTTGACCCCAATGATATACAAATGACTTTCAGTTCAAAAGTTTGAAATGCACTGTCTTTGAATTCTCACAGATCTAACAAAGAATAGATAATTTATGAAGAGATAGGAATGTAGAGAAGAAAGGCACTTTATATAATTGGTCACAAAATGCTTCATATTTAGACAGCAAGGCACTCCAATCTAAGAGAAGAAATTGAAATAAAGAAGCAGAAAGTATTTTTCTGTTAGGGGATGGAGAATGGAAGATACTTTATCTACAGAAAAGGGCAGTGATGATGTGGTCATATGTGAGGATTTACATATTCCAAAATATTATTCCATGTTGCTTAACATTTCTGTCATTAAATAATACATCTGGGTTATGCACACATAACACACACATGCATAGTATTCAGAAGAAACAGTTTTGGTAAAGGTAGGCTTTAGGCTCTTTTAAGTATATTGCAGGCACATCTGAACTAAGATAAAAGGGGCAATGGGTACCTGGCTTTATAATAATGTTTCTCTCTCCTTGAATTTTTCTTCTGTTAATAGAACTGGTTTTATATCTATGTTTGTGATGGTTAATTTTATTTGTCAACTCGGCTGGCCATGGTAACCAGATATTTGATCAAGCATTATTATGGATGTTTTCTGTAAAGGTGTTTTTTAGATGAGATTAACATTTAAGTCAAAGGACTTTTCGAGTAAAGAAAAGAGCCCTCTATAACGTAGGTGGGCTTCATCCAATCAATTGAAGGCCTTAATACGAAAAAGACTCAACTTCTACAAGAATGAATTCTGCCAGCTGATGGCCTTTGGTCTCAAACTTCAACTGTTCTCTAAGCCTCCAGCCTAGTGACTAGTATAAGATTTTAGATTCACCAAGCCTCCATGATTACCAATTCTTTAAAATGAATCTCTGCTTATATATATATTTGGATATTAACATATAAACACACACACTCATATCCTATGGATTCCGTTTCTCTGGGATACTCTAATACAGATTTTGATACTAGGAGTGGTTCTATCAGCAACTGTTTTTAGTGAGTATAGTTTTTTCTTTTTTTAATAATGAAAAATACAGTTGACTCTTAAACAATTCACTTGTTAGTGGCACAACTCCCATGTAGCATTTGGTTTTCTTAACTTTTAGCTAGTAATAGCCTACTGTTGACCAGAATCCTTATTGACAACATAGTCTGTTAACACATATTTTATATATGTATTATATACTTTTATATATGTATTATATACTTTTTTAGTAACATTGTTATTTCTCTAGCTTATTTAATTGTACAGTTGAATTTGTACAATTGAATTTGTATAATTAAATAAGCTAGAGGAAAAACAATGTTACTAAGAAAATTGTAGGGAAGAGAAAATATATTTGCTATTCATTATGTGGAAACTGATTATCATAAAGGTCCTCATCCTCATTGTCTTTGCAGTGTGTAGGCTGAGGAGGAGTGAGAAAAGAAAACACTGGTGTTGCTGTCTCAGGTGTGGCAGAAGCAGAAGAAAACTCAAATGTAAGTGGACTTGTGCAATTCAAATGCATGTTGTTCAAAGGTCATCTGTATTTGCAATGGTGAGAAAAGTGTAAACTCTGCTGTCAATTTTTGTAATTTGGAGGAAAACATGGTTTTGTTATGCAAAAAAGGTAAGAGTTTTATAATTTTCTTCCTTCCTTCTCCCTCCCTTCCTTTCTTTGCTTTTCTTAAAAATAATGATGCAGTGATTACTCAGCTGGAATGCTGTGACTCAGAAGTGAAAAATCAGCAGATCCATTAAATAAAGGCAGAAGTGATGCTTGAAATTCACAACAGACAGTAATTGGCATGGGTGGTTAAACCTTAGGAATCTGAGTTAGGACAAAGTTTCTAAGATGCAGTTTTGAAAGTTTAGCTTACTGTCTTTAGCACATTTGTGAATGGAGCCATAATGCTTTATTTGTCAAGATTCTATTAGTTTCACAAATTTTTCTTCAAGATGTATTGCGCCTTGTTCTTAAATATCTAGCTTAAGAAAAAAGACATACATTTTCCTGTGGTTCTTAGGACTTCATACAATTTCTTTGTTAATTCATGTATTTGAGAATGTTAGTGGCATGATATGAAATTGTTGTCTATAATGATAATGGGTAACCACCAAAGATCCAACCATAAAAACATAATAGTGGTGATATTTCTCAACATTAATAAAAACAAAATTTTTCTATATTAGAGATTTTGATATTCAAGATTTCAAGATTCAACCAAGGAGTGCACTTCTCACAGGAAAGGCAATAAAGGACAAATTCACCAAGTGACCAATTATGAATTTCTCAAAGGGTGATAAACTTTCTTCATATATCCTAATACTCAAACAAAAGTCTGTTCTATGTATCAAAAGATACTAATAAACGTTTATTAATGTGACTAGTTACTACAAAGAAAAATTCTTATTCTGCAAAGTTCTCCATATTAAATATGGAGAACTATATGGGTAGGCCAATTTAGATTTCAAAAGAATGGAGTTAGATAACCTAAATGCAGTGTTGCTTTAAAGCAGATATTCTGTAAAATCAAAGTAGGTTTAGTATAGATACTAAAAAAATCTCACCATAGTGGACTTGTGTGTCCAACTCAAGTGATAGTCCAACAACGCTCATCTCCTTACTTGAGTAGCTCAGTAAATTGATTTTAATTTGCATGCTGTGTGACTTTCCACCCTGTGGCAGGCTTAATTCTATGACCTGGTGATTCCTATGTCACTTTTGCACTTTTCTTGGTGACATTCTTCTTTGACTTATCCTAGACCCAAAGCTCATGCCTGTTCAGTTCTACCCCATACATTTTTTTCTAAAGTTTCTCAAAGTTCTTTTTTTTTTTTTTTTGTTTTAAACAATCTTTAAGAAGGCAAATGGCATGTGAGGTAAGGCATTCAGGAAAACCTCTCTGTTATTTAACACTTATGAAACTGTTTCCTTGTCTGTCCACACACTTAAGCTTCTTGATATTCTCCCTGCTTTAGCCTGGATATTAAATTAGATGACTAAGTAGAAGTCGCCCAATTTTTTTTTCCTACTAGGCAACAGAAAAAAAAAAAAACTTCGAAAGCCTAATTTTATTTTTGTGAGGTTAAAGAACAGAAAGACAGGTAACATGATGATTGGCTGGACAAAAATATATTTTATTGATATGTATTATATTAATTACACATAATATACTCATAGTGATATACACATATGTGTTGATGAAACTTTTTAAAATAATTTTTACTCTTATTTTAGATTCAGGGAGTATATGTGCACATTTGTTACATGGTTACATTATATGATGCTGAGGTTTGGGATACAAATGATCCCATCACCCAGGTAGTGAGGATATACCCAACAGGTGGTTTTTCAACTCTTGCCCCCTTTCTTCTCTCTCCCTTCTAGTAGTTTCCAGTGTCTATTGTTGCTGTCTTTATGTCCATGAGTACCCAGTGTTTAGCTTCCACTTGTAAGTGAAAACCTACAGTATTTGGTCTTCTATTCTTATGTTAATTTGCTTAGGATAATGACCTCTAGCTACATCCACATTGTCACAAAGAACACAATTTCATTATTTTTTTAAGACTCCACCATTGATAGGTACCTAGGTTGACTCCATGTCTTTGCTATTGTGAATAGTCCTGTGATGAACATGAGTGCTTATGTTTTTTGTTAGAGCAATTTATTTACTTTTGAGTGTGTACCCAGCAGTGGTATTCGTGGATTGAAGGATAGTTCTAAGTTTTCTGAGAAATCTCCAAACTGCTCTCCATAATGGATGAACTAATTTATATTTTAACCAAAAGTGTATATGCATTAGCTTTTCTCTGTAGCCTTACCAGCATATGTTGGGTTTCTTTGTTTGTTTTTTAGTAATAGCCATTCTGACTGGTATGAAATGGTATCTCATTGTGGTTTGGATTTAAATTTCTCTGATGATTAGTGATGTTGAACATGTTTCAATATGTTTGTTGGCTACTTATATGTTTTCTTTTGAGAAATGCCTGCCTATGTATTTTGCCCATTTTTTAATAAAGTTGTTTGTTTTCTGTTTGATGAATTAAGTACCTTATAGATTCTGGATATTAGTTTTGTTGGATGCATAGTTTGCAAATATTTTCTCCTAGTCTATAGTTCGTCTGTTTGTTGATAGTTTCTTTTGCTTTGCAGAAGCTCTTCAGTTTAGTTAGGTCCCACTTATCAATTTTTGTTTCTGTGGCAACTATGTTTTAGGACTTTCTCATAAATTCTTTTACAAGGCCAATGTCCAGAATAGAGTTTCCTAGGTTTTTTTTTTTCTAGGATTTTTATAGTATGATGTTGTACACTTAAATCTTCAATTAATTTTTTATATAGTAAAGGTAGGAATCCACTTTCACTCTTCTGTATGTAGTTAGCCAGCTATCCAAGAATCATTTATTAAATAGAAATTACTTTCCCCATTGCTTACTTTTTATTGAATTCCTCAAAGATCAGATAACAGTAGGTGTGCAACTTTATTTTTGAGTTCTCTATTATGTTCCATTGGACTATGTATCTTTTTTTTTTCTTTTTAACCAGTATCAGACTGTATTGGTTCCTGTAGCCTTATATACCATAGTTTGAAGTCAGATAATGTGATGTCTTCAGCTTTTTATATGTGTCTGTAGATTTGCTTTCGCTATTTGGAGTCTTTTTTTGGTTTCACTGAATTTTAGAAGAGTTTTTTCCCTAATTCTGTGAAAATAATTACCTTGGTAGTTTGGTAGGAAAAGCCCTAAATGTGTAGACGGCTTTGGGCAGTGTGGCCATTTTAATAATATTAATTCTTAATATATGACCATGAAATATTTTTTCCATTTTTTTGTGTTATCTCTGACTTTTTTCATCAATGTTTGTAGTTTTTCTCATAGAGATCTTTCACCTTCTTGGCTAGTTGTATTCTTAGGTATTGATAAAACTGGTCTTATATAATGTTTGTAATGGTTAATTTTATGTGTCATCGTATGTGTGTGTACACACACAGACATTCACAAATAATATGATATATGAGATATTTTCCAGTATTTTATGAACATATTCATACCTGATCAATGAGGTTAGCTTTGCATTGTGGATGTTTCAGCAAATATCTCTAAATAAGAATAACCACTGCACAACTACACCACAATTAATTTTAGAGTTACTCTTGAAGGTAGGTTATAAGATAAATAATGAGGAAAAAATGTCTGTATCGTAGTGGAATGATCATTGGTTACATGATATTTACAATAGCTGAATGACTATAGAAGCGTTCTACAGCCAGAAACAAGGAAAGTAAAATTAAAGGAAGCCATCGTTTTTACACACATGAAATGTTCCTTATTCAAAGTTTTTCTGTTTCTATTTCCTTATTTACGTAGGCTCATCATTTAACAGAGAACTGCTATCTCAGTGAATACTATCTCCACTTTTATTCTCAGTGAAGTGGCAATTTGTTGATGACAGAGTTGATTGGGATATTTAAAAAGAAAGTTGTAATAAAGAGTAGAAGAACCAGCTGATTCTTTTGAGGTGTTTGGATTACTTGGGGAAAAAATATAATATGTTAAAGTGGATTATGGCCTGGGATGGCATTAAGAAAGCTAAGCTGGCCGGGCACGGTGGCTCACGCCTGTAATCCCTGCACTTTGGGAGGCCGAGGCGGGTGGATCACGAGGTCAAGAGATTGAGACCATCCTGGTCAACATGGTGAAACCCTGTCTCTACTAAAAATACAAAACATTAGCTGGGCATGGTGGCGCGTGCCTATAATCCCAGCTACTCAGGAGGCTGAGGCAGGAGAATTGCCTGAACCCAGGAGGTGGAGGTTGCGGTGAGCCGAGATTGTGCCATTGCACTCCAGCCTGGGTAACAAGAGC
>NW_016107516.1:3401748-3451940 GCF_001604975.1 Cebus imitator
AAAGCTAAGCTGCACTAGCTATGTGATATCGTGCAGGTCGTCCCTCACCAGCTATGTGACATTGTGTAAACCACTGTATTTCTCTGTCCACAAGTTTTCTCACCTATAAAATGGGTCTCGTATCAATTCATTGCCAATGTCTTTTCCAAGTCTAACATTTTATATTTAAAACACTTATGAAATTTATCTCTGAGCTCTTCTTCAATTACAGATAACTCAGAACCTTTGTTCTCTTGATAGCCCTATGGATTACTATATTTTTAAGAGGCTAGAGAGTGGCACAACAAGGCAAAGTGACTTATTCAAGGGCACACTCTTCAAAAGGGACAAAGCTAGAATCTATTCTGTTGGATTCACTTTTTTTTAAACGGATAGTGATGCATCTTTGCACCCTGCCTTAATTGTATAAACAAGAATACAAATGTTCACGAAATATTATCCATATTCCAGAACTATAATTTTTTAAAAACAGAAGGCTATTTTCAAATCTGCCAGTGCATATTAAAAGCATTACCCTTGTCAAGGTAATGGGAGAATAATGAAGTATATAGAGGAAAAAGCAATAATCTGAATAACTCTTTGACTTCCTAAAAGCCAAGGCAAATCTTTATGTAGTCAAACTTGTTCAGTTTTAATGAAGTCCTGATCTGAGCTGAGGCTTCCCTAGCTCCTTGTAGCAGATGGCATGAGATACTGAAGGTTTTTGATAAACTTGAGAAACAGTCTCTGTGAGATTTAATGTTGCTTTCAAAAAGGTCAAGGAGAAACTGAGAATTCTTTGCTCTGTAACTTCCATTTATAACCACAGAATCATGACTTTTGGGATTAGCAGAATTTTTAGGATTAGAGTACATTAGGGCAACTGAATATAAATTGTTGACATGGTGTATCAGTTCCCTATTATTATAATAAATTACCACATATTTAGTGACCTAATTCAGCACAATGTTTTTTCTTACACTAATGGAGGTTAGAAGACCTAAAATCAAGATGCCTTCTCTAGGATTTAGGGTAGACTCCATTGCTTTGCCTTTTGGTTTTTGCTCCTTTCCTCATCTTCAAAGCCATAAATATGCATTTCAAATCTCTCTTTCTGATGCTTACAATCCTGCCACCTTCTTGTAAGGATTCTTCTGATTATCTTGTAGCCACCCAGATAATTAGAAATAGTCTCTCCTCAAAATCCTCAACTGAGTCACATCTGCAAAGTCTCTATTGCTATGTAAGGCAACATATTCACAGGTTCTGGGCATATGCATGTGAATATCTTTGGGACCAGTATTCTGTCTACCACATATAATAAACTGAATGGGTCCATTTGGATCTGTTCTACTAGCAGAACAGTGTTTGGTAAGTTGTTCATGGACCTTCAATTAAACAAAACCAGATTCTCAGTTGTCCCTCAGGAACAATAGCATGTGAGTCTTACAAAGAAAGACGGACTGTAAAAGCTCTAGGGAGGTAATGGACGTAACACAGATGACTAAAGTTAAACCCTCTGGGAAGCCTTTCAGAAATTAGAAGAGTCAGTAAGCTTTGATAATGGTCAAATACTCTTTTACCTTTAAGCCAGTTCAACCCTCAAGCCTCCTATGGTTACGGCATACTTCTGCTTCAGGGCATACACTAATTGTTCCTCCTGTCTGGAATATTATTTTCTCAGATATTTACATGTAACCCCTTCACCTTCTTCAAATCTTTGTTTAAATGCCAGTTTTTAAATGAAGTTTGCTCTGATTATGTTAAAATTGCAAACTATCCCTTTCTTCTTATATCTAATACAAATTACTCTGTTCTAGTTTGAATTATTATATTATTACTTTCTTATAAGTTTTAACTTATTGTGTCTACAGAGAGTACCTTATCGTCTTTTACCTCCCCCCCCAGTCTAGAAGTTAAGTTTTAAGATATAAAAGTTTATCTGATGTTTTTCATGGAAGTATCCTGTGTGCTAAAAGCAGTGCCCAGTGTATAGCAGATGCTCAATAAAAACTTTTAAAGAATTTAATGACTAAAGATTAAACCCCAGCTACTTCACTAAAATGTATCCCAATCAGCTTGTTTCCAGCTGTTCTCCTATTTTAATTTAAATTTTGTTTGAGTAACTATTCCCATTTTAATTGATTCCTAAACTTTAGCTTGTCAACTGTTTTTGCTCTTCTGGTATTTTAAACTAGTGGATCAATACTTGGCACTCACAAGGAAACAGGCTCAGATTTATCTCTCCAGTTCTTCCAACCCTGGCTACACACAGAAGGAAAATTTACCCAAGCTTTGGCCCTGAGACACAACACTGGCACAAGTTTACTTGGCAGAGCTCTCAACTGGGCCCACATAACTTGAGATTGGAATTAAACAGATGTTTCTACGACAAATGCTTCTTAAAGTACATACATATTGGTTCCACCAAACTTTTGGAGTCTAAAAGGAAAGGATTTACTACTCAAAATTAATAGAACCTGGCTTTGTGAACCTTTTGAAAGATATAACTATTTTGCTCTTTACCATTTCCTGTGTCATTGCTTTGTTTTCTTCCTTTGAGTAGAAACGAACATGTTTTTCATTCTTCCAAAGTGATTCATTTCCTCTGAGAGATTTCTGCAGAGTAGAATCTCATAGATTTGCCAGCATGGTTTTGAGCCCAGTGCTAGATTATCATGAAAAAAAAAAAAAAAAAAAAAAACCCTGTATAGAAAAAAAAGTTGTAAAGCCAATTTTTGAAACAATTGTTAATAACAAATCTTAATATTTGCCAAATTTGGTGACCTTCTATCTTAGCCTACTAACTGGTTATATCTTTTGAACAAAACAGTCTGTGTTATACATACAGTGTTTTCAAAATGAGATCAATATAAATGCGTTGTTCTTTTGACATCTACCACGTCATAAGATAGTTGGAGTGGTAGAAAGATTCACTAAAATGTTAATAAGCAGGTTGTTGAAGATATTTAATTTGGCATATCATGTGGATCTTCAGGAAGTAAAAATCCTCATGCTGCCATAGGTATAAATCCTTTAACTCTCCCTCTACTGGCTTCACCAGTCTGCACGCTGAGTTCACTTCTCGCATGTCATTTTGCTGAAGAGAACAGAATGACAAGGCTCATTCTGTGTCTGCAGCAGCACAGCAGGTGAGTTTTACTTGGATGAGCCAGAAACCATTCTCAGCCAGAGAGATGTCTTATTAGCAAGCATGAAAGGATAAAGCAAATGCAACTAAAATACAGACTACAGAAAATATTTTGTAAGCAAATTAGAAGTCATCTATATTTATTCATCAATTTCTTCATATAGAAAATCATTTGGTAGTTTAAAAATACTTATGGAATAAGAATGAACTGTAGCTCTCTAGTCAGTTTATGTCACAAAAATGGCCAAAATCTTCTTTTAAATGCAAACACGTGTGAAGATAGCATATTTATATTCTAAGCCTTTAGTATTCACGTATTTGATAAGTTGACCAATGCACAATGCCAAATTTGAGACCAAGTTTTGTCCTAAGATTTTCTGTTTGTCTCGTGTCATAAAATTTGTAATAGTTCCCATTTTTCCACTATCTATTGTGTAGATGGATTAATCTGAAAGGAAATAGAATATTTCAATCATGGCAGAAAATGACACAGGTGTTGACAGTAGATTGGAACATATCTTCTTAAATACACTTTTTCCAGACACCCTCATTTCTTTCACTAAATCCTTATATTTTCCAGAAAGCCAGATTAGAAGCTTTAAACACTTCTCTTTTTTCTCCTTTTTCCCATATATGCTTTGTCTCTTAATAAGCCACATTCTCCAGCTTTCCCAACCCTTCCTTATTTGTCCGACTGCCTTTTAGTTTCCATTCATAGATCCTCAGACCTAACTGAAGGTATCAATTGAAGGGCCTGATTTGGCTTCCTCACTAATCTCTTGAATTTCAGTTACAGCCACTCACCTGCTCTTGCTCCAATCTTCTGCTTCTCCACCTTCCTTACATACTTCTTTTCATCTGGAGAGACACCTAGTAATGGAATTGCTAGATCAAATGATAGATTTACTTTTAGTTCTTTGAGGAACCTCCACACTGTTTTCCATAGGGGCTGTACTAGTTTACACTCCCACCAACAGTGTAAAAGTTCCCTTTTCACCACATTCATACCAACATCTATTATTAACTCATATTCTGAAAAAATATATAATTCACAATTATGGAACTGAATGAAATAATAGAGAACAGAAGATATTTAGGTGTGTTAGTACAATCTGAGTGAGCTCTGTAAGTAGAAATCCAATTTATTCTTAGTGAGTCCGAAACTGCCTGGGATTGGCCTCGTGTTCTGTGAAGAGTAACGATGTGCAGTAATTGTATGGGAAGTAGTACTTTAATTATAATGACTATGGGCCAAGAAATACAATGCCACGTAGAAATTGAATTGAGCAAATATCAGCATTTGAAGCAAGAGAATTTTGTAGGAAACAAAATATCGTGGGTAAAATGAAATAAGTTTAATTAGAGCTATTACCATTTATTGTATTTTAGTCACATCCTATCTCTTTACTCAATACTTTTGAAACAATCTATAATGAAGGACAACAAAGTTAATAAAATTAGAATTACTAGCAGTGGTAGAAAGCAAGCAAATGGAAGGTTGAATCATTCCGAATTTTTGGTTACAACTAAGAGAAATGGATCCTAGATGATGTAAGCAGAAAAGATGTCTAAGAAACCATGAAACTCAGGTGGTCCAATCCCCTCAATTTTTAATTGACACAATTAAGAATGGTTTAAGCTACTCTTTGAGGTCTCATAGACAAACTGTATTAATGCCATGAGTCACTAATTTTCTTTATACTCTCTTAAACTTTTTAGTGTGTTTTATTTGACCCCTTGAATAATTTCTTATGCCTCTTGGGTATGAGCACTTACATAAATTTGCATTTATTTTTTTCCTATTCTTCTGACATATGAGAATATATGACGAATAAGTGAAAAGTGATTAGAAAAAAAGTGTTACATTTCCCAGTAAAATTTATACATAAGTGCAAATTAATTTGTTTTTTGAAGTAAAAAGATTTTAGAGGTCATTCTTCTAAACTTCAAGAGTTTTTGAGAAAGGATGCAAATATTTTATTGGCATTTTCTTGGTATGATCTTTTTTATTTGCCAAAGCTCTGTCATTTGTGAGTAATACAGATAAAATAAATTCCTGGCCAGGTGCAGTGGCTTATGCCTGTAACCCCAGCACTTTGGTAGGCCGAGACAGGTGGATCACCTGAGGTCAGGAGTTCAAGACCAGCCTGACCAACATTGAGAAGACCCATCTCTACTAAAAATACAAAATTAGCCAGGCATGGTTGCACATGTCTATAATCCCAGCTATTCGGAAGGCTGAGGCAAAAGAATCACATAAACCTTGAAGGTGGAGGTTGCCATGAGCCAAGATCACACCATTGCACTCTAGCCTGGGCAACAACAGTGAAACTCTATCTCAAAAATAAAAGAAAAAAAAAAAGGGAAATTCCTATCAATTTTTAATATTACAGAAATGTATTTATGTGTCATATATTTAATGTTTGCAGAGAAATACTTTTAATGCTATAGAAACATGTCCTTTTGACTTTTTATGGAAAAAATTATGTTAAATGTTCCTATGTCTATATGTGCAATGCAATTAATTCTTTTAGTTGTAGATTTAAATAACACCAAATACAATTTTTGAAGGTTTTTTTTTTTTTTTTTTCCCAAAATAGATATTGTCCAAATAAATAGTTAGTTGTACTTCTACTATTCACCTAAGGGCCCTTTCTTGACTTTTAATCACAGTGTAAAACAATTTCGGGAATTCAACTTGAAGAATTAAAGTGTGGTACTTATATGGCTTGTTTAGCTCTTATGCTAAATGAAGAATTTTAAAAACATAGTTAGAACCTACTACTTTTTTAAAGGCATATTAAATCTTTTAGTAAATTAGGATCAAAGAAAAAATTAAGGGGAAATTAGAAAATGCTTTGCAATGAATGAAAACAACAACAAAAAAACAAATACAACATAGCAAAATGTAAGTTACATGGCAAAAACAGTGCAAAGTAAAGTTTATAGCTATAAATGTTTACATTAACAGACCAGAAAAATCTCAAATCAATAACCTAACTTTACAGCTTACAGAAATAGAAAAAGAAGAAAAAATTAAGCCTAAAGTAAGCAGGAAGAAGAAAATAATAAAGACTAGAGAAGGAGATATATAAAATAAAGAACAGCAAAACAATAAAGAAAATCAATAAAAATTAGAATATAGTTTTTTGGAGAAATTTTAAAAATTGACAAATCTTTAATTAGATGAACTAAGAACAAGAAAAAGAAGCTTCAAATTACTAAAACCAAAACCAAAAAGTGAGGGCATTATCACCACTTCAGTTATATATCAACCAACTGGGTAAGCAAGAAGAAATGGGTAAATTTTGAGAAATGAAAACCTACCAAGACTAAATCACAAATAAATTGAAGGCTTGAACAGACCTATAATAAGTAAGAAAATTGGTCATTAGAGAAATGCAAATCAAAACTACATTGAGATACCATCTTACGCCAGTTGGAATGGCGATCATTTAAAAATCTGGAGACAACAGATGCTGGAGAGGATGTGGAGAAATAGGAACATTTTTACACTGTTGGTGGGAGTGTAAATTAGTTCAACCATTGTGGAAGACAGCGTGGCGATTCCTCAAGGACCTAGAAATAGAAATTCCATTTGACCCAGCAATCCCATTACTAGGTATATATCCAAAGGATTATAAATCATACTACCATAAGGACACATGCACATGAATGTTCATTGCAGCACTGTTTACAATAGCAAAGACCTGGAACCAACCCAAATGCCCATCCATGATAGACTGGATAGGGAAAATGTGGCACATATACACCGTGGAATATTATGCAGCCATCAAAAACCATGAGTTCGTGTCCTTTGTAGGGACATGGATGAACCTGGAAACCATCATTCTCAGCAAACTGACAGAAGAGCAGAAAATCAAACACTGCATGTTCTCACTCATAGGCGGGTGTTGAACAATTAGAACACATGGACACAGGGAGGGGAGCACTACACACTGGGGTCTGTTGGAGGGAAATAGGGGAGGGACAGCAGGGGTGGAGAGTTGGGGAGGGATGGCATGGGGAGAAATGCCAGATATCGGTGACGGGGAGGAAGGCAGCAAATCACACTGCCACGTGTATACATATGCAACAACCTTGCATGTTCTTCATGTGTACCCCAAAACCTAAAATGCAATAAAAAAAAAAGAAAATTGGATTTGTAATAATAATTTAAAAAATCATCCAACAAAGAAAAGCCTAAGACCTGATGGCTTTACTGGTGAATTCTACCACTCAAATAACTAACAGTAATCTTTCTCAAATTTTTCTAAGAAGTTGAAGAAGAGATAACATTTCTATATCATTCAATGAGGCTTGCATTATCCTGATACCAAAGCCAGACAAAACAAACAAAAAAGAAAACTGAAAATCAGTATCCTTTATAAATCTTGATGGAAAAAAATTCAACAAAATACTAACAAACTGAATTAAGTAGTATATTACAAGGGTTATGCACCATGACCAAATGGTATTTATTCCTGGAATGTAAAAGTAATTTAACATGCAGAAGTCAATCAATGCCATACACAATATTAACAATGTGAAGGAAAAAACAGAACTAACTACATGATCTTATCAACTGAGGGAGAAAAAGCATTTGACAAAATTGCATATACTTTCATAATAAAAAGTCTCAACAAATTAGGAATAGAGGGAAACAAACACAACACAATAAAAGCCATATTTGAAAAACCCACAACAAATATACTAAATGATAAAGGACTGAGAGTTTTTCTTCTAAGATCAGCAACAAAGTAAAAATGCCTGCTTTTCCCACCTTTATTCAGTGTTGTGCTGGAAGCTCTAGCCAGATCAATTATGCAAGAAAAGGAAATAAAAAATCATCCAAATCAGAAAGGAAGAACTAAAATTACCTATTTGCAGATGACGTGTTTTTATATGTAGAATATTCTGAAAAATTTTTAACAAAACTGTTATAATGAATAAATAAATTCAGCAAGGTAGTGACAAAGTCAACATGCAAAAATCAGTTGCATATCTTTACACTAACAATAAAAAAACCTGAAAACAAAATTAAGAAAATTTATAATTCCATTAGTAAAAGCATCAAAAAGAGTAAAATACTAAGGAATTAACCAAGGAGGTGAAAGACGTATACGTAACTATGAAGTACTGATAAAGAAATAAAAGCAGTCACAAATAATAAAAATCCTATGTTCATGAATTGAAAGACTTCATATTATTAAGTTGTCAAATGTCAATTAAAATGACTAAAGGACTTGAACATATATTTCTCCAAGTAAGACATGCAAATGACAAATGGCCAACAGGTATATGAAAAGGTGCTTGACATCACTAATGATCACAGAAATGCAAATCAAAACCACAGTGAGTTATTACCTTACACCTGTAAGGTTCTGTTTGGACTACAAAGTTTAAACAAAAATAAAAAGTAAAACCGCTTTGTTGAGGTATAATTGATATACAAAAAGCTATACATTTTTAATACAACTGGTTAAATTTAAAATTTTATTTTCATTATTTAAATATTTTGAGATTTCAAGATAAAATTTGGATTTGGGATTTTTATGAAACATCGAAATAACTGGCAACACTAGGGTTACACTTCAATATTGTAAAAACTGGCTAGAACCCAGTAGCTACTGCCCATTTTAGAAGATGCACTGGGTCTCAGTTGTCCATATTTCTCTCTTCCCCTAACCAGCCTGCTTCACTCACAGTCATTTCCTGCCTGGCTCCTATAATCTCTACTAGATCACAATAGTGGTTGCTTCTTAGGGAAAGTCAAAAGCTTTTAAGATTGATGTGTACATGCCAAGCTGATAATATAGTACCTTTTGATGTAATTAGAAAATTTCAAAAATTGGAAGCGTAAATGGAAAGACATGGCTTGTAGGCATAGTGTGTCTTACTGCTCTCCCATGTGTGTAGAAGGAACCAAGAAGTAGTAGACAAGAATTCAACTTCACATTAGGGGTCATTGAAAGTTATAATTTCCAGTACAAAACGAGGCATTCTGCTTTCCCAAAATTAGTAATGGTTACATTGAAATAATATTTATTAGAGAAATAACTAATATTTCAGGACTAGCCTTGATGTAACTAGCAGTGCAACCTTTCATTTAAAATCTGAATTCACTAGGCCTCAGTTTTCTAATAAGTAAATAAAGGCATTTGAAATTAAGATTCTCTAAAGTTCCTTTTATCTCTAATATTTTATTATTCCATGCAGAAGCTTTCCACTCTTAATTATGAGCTATTATCTTCTCAACAGTGTCTAAAAGTATCTGTCCTCCTACCTCTTAAAGGAGGTGATTTTATATGAAACTAGTACAGTGGCTTCCTGATCTGGTTTTCTGTTAAAAGACTAACAACATTACCAAAGCGAGCTCTTCTGTTTGTTTGTTTGTTTGTTTTGAGACAGAGTCTCGCTCTGTCACTACGCGCCAAGCTGGAGTGCAGTGGCGCAATCTCGGCTCACTGCAACCTCCGCCTCCCGGGTTCAAGCAATTCTCCTGCCTCAGCCTCCTGAGCAGCTGGGACTTCAGGCCCATGCTATCACGCCCAGCTAATTTTTGTATTTTTTAGTAGAGACAGGGTTTCACCATGTTGGCCAGGATGGTCTCAATCTCTTGACCTTGTGATCCGCCTGCCTCAGCCTCCCAAAGTGTTGGGATTACAGGTGTGAGCCACCACACCCTGCTAGCGAGCTCTTTATCTAGGAATCTGAGTGACGTTCAATAAAGAAAATCATGGAATTGAGTACATATTTTTCAGCATTAGCCTCTGATGTCAAATAGCAATACCTGCTTCAGTGCTTATTTTATATGTGCTGTAAATCAAGTTTTCTAACCAGGTAGTTTCATCCAGAGCATGTTTTGTTAGCGTTTTTCCTTTGCACAGAACTCAAAATTTTCTTTTATCATGGCAAGGGGAAGAAAATATGACTTAGGTTGTTTATTTTCTAGCATAAATGTGCTGACAACTGTAATTTCTGTTTGGTTTCTTTCAAGGTACCATTTTATTGCAGCACAAAAATATACATTTTAATGCTGTCTAGACAAAACCATTGCTCCAAGTCAACACCAGAAGTGATGTAAATTGTGTTTTCCAAGGTCTAACATTACGTATGACATCCCCAGTAGGCAATATAATAGGATTCAGGCATCAGGCAGTTTTGAGTGTTCAAATCCCAGCTCTACTCTTTCCTAAAGATGTAAAATTGTGAACATTACTCAGTACCTCTGAGGCTTTTTGCCTGTTATAAATTGATCTGATGTTAAAATATATTAGCTAATTCATATGATTATGAGAGTATTAAAAGTACTAATGTGCTGAGCTCAGAACTTGTACTTGTTGTTAATAATAACAATACTGTTACTAATACAAAATTACACAAACTGATCACTGAAAATGCAAATCTTGTTTCCAGAAGTTGTCATTAACAGATGTGGCCAATATATAAAACAATCTTTGTACTTCTCTTCAGTACCATAAGGGGCTAAAGAAGGAGATGCCTCTGCTTCAGCTTTCCTTAGGTAATTCCATGACATCTGGCACCTTGCTATTCAAACACTCTCCACAGGTCATTCTAAATTACAAATTTTGCAAATCAGATTGTCTTGCATAGTCAACGAGTAGATAGCAAAAACCAAGAAAGCTGATTATTTTCAATTTTATATATATATATATAATTTCAAATATATATCATTTATGTATATACACATACATATCATGTGTATATGTATACACACACATACATATTTATATATATATATATATATATATATATATATTTTTTTTTTTTTTTTTTTTTTTTTGTGATGCTGTCTCACTCTGTTGCCCAGGCTGGAGTGCAGTGGCGTGATCTCAGCTCACTGCAACTTGCGCTTCCCAGGTTCAAGTGATTGTCCTGCTTCAGCTTCCCAAGTAGCTGGGACTACAGGCATGTGCCACCATGTGCAGCTAATTTTTTGTATTTTTAGTAGAGACGGGGTTTCACTGTGTTAGCCAGGGTAGTCTCGATCCCCTGACTTCTTGATCCACCTGCCTCGGCCTCCCAAAGTGCTGGGATTACAGGCATGAGCCACCACATCGGGCCAATAATATTTTATAATAATATGAATTAGTAACTAATTGATCACTATAGATTCTGAATAAACTAGGAAAGACTAGACGAATGGGGGAGGAAAGAGTTTAGACTAGCTTCAGTAAATTTAGTTTAGACAGAGAGAATGACGCAATAATCCTTTGTAACCTATGTCAATGATCTCCGAAAACTATGCTTCCCTACCTTTAAAAGAAATTTTAAAAGTTATATAACTTCTTGCACATTTATAACTTGACTTATAAACATTTTCATTGTAGATTTATATCCTTCCAAATGCTGTAATATCTAACACACTGTAATTATTGAAGTTTTTAAAATAAAACTTTGTTGCCCTTTTAAATAAAATTCTATGTTGTCTAAATACTAATCAAAGTCATATCCCCCTTCATTTGTTTAATAAGCAAACTGACTTTCCTTAATCAGACAGAACTGTCTTCCCTCTCTTCTACTACTATTTCCATTTTATGTCCTGATAAATGATATATCTAAGTAGCATATTTACTTTTGAGAATATTGTTCATTATTCAGTGGTACTCTGCAGGAAGATTTTGTATGTTAATTAATCTTATGTTTTTGAAATATTTAGTAGTCATAATTTTCTGTTATTTTCTTTTGGATTGAGTTTTGTTATTAGTAGTGCAGAATTTATCAAAATAGCATATAATTCAAGTTTTGATGAGAATATCAAATTGTACATTAAAATATGGAAATGCATTTATTACTTCATTTGTATATGAATTAAGTATTATGTTGATACATACTTTAATATCAAATTTATTCCAATTTTTCTATATACTTATATAAAACCTTGTTCATAAATAAGTAATTGGCAAATGAAGGTGTGTTATAATCACAGTGTACCTCAATTCTTAAACTTATTTTTATGTTATGTGTTAAAAATTATACTGTGATCCAGCATCAAAACTCATCTTTACTGATCCACCACATATATATCAATTAAGTCTTTCTGTAAATTTTTAAACAGAAAGGAACTGTAAACAATCTAGTTTGCAGAATGATTTCATTACCCAGTCATTAGATTTCTGGAAAGTAAACTAAAATAATTTTACTAAGAGTTGTCAAATGACTGCTTAGGTGCTTTATACTCTTTCACTTAGAGGTACCTTTTTTAAGATGACATTTTATAAAGCTTTCCAAGTTAAAATAACATTGAATTTAAATATACATTTTCCAATAATTTTCTGATAACATGGTTCTGTCTTAACATGTACTTTAAATACACTTTGGGGTTGCAGTCACAACTCAAACAAGGATGTGCGTATACTCAACAAGCTCTTCCTCTTTTGCTTCCTTGATTCTTTACCAATAGTTCAAAGTTGTTAAATAAAGATTACTCATACTGCCTACTCTACAGTTTCTCTTAATTTATAGTAACTCAGCATGGGCCATAATATACACTATCTAATAACTCACTGCCACCTTAAACATACATATGTATAAGATTTCAAAAGACATAAAATGCTATAGTCCCTTAATTAAAAGATGTTTGACTGCCACTAATAATTTGAATTATTTCTTCCTGTAATACTCAAAGAATTTTACACTCTAGAATAGTCATAGTAATATACACAATAAGTGACAGGCATACTTTTCTTTCATACAGTAGAAGAAGGTGATTATGAAAGGCAGTGTGGGTTAGAAAATAAAATATTATCTACAGATTCATGGTGAAAGCACCAGAGTAAATTTAGAAGCTGAATTTTTTTTTATTAAATGGGTATTAATCACCCGTTTTGAAGACTGCTAAACCATAGTACAGAACGTAGTTCCTACTACGCATGGAAAGTCAAGGGCACATCTCTCTTGTGCCTGCTCTTTGACAAATATAATCAGACTGGAACTGCCTGCAACTAAGGAACAGTGCCTGGAACTAAGGAACAGTGGAGATGGCACCTTCCCCAGGCATTGCAGCTTCTTTCTCATCTCCAGAATTGTTACAGGAGGCTGAGAAGGGATATTATAGAATTGCTTAATGTAAGATTGAAAAGGGCTGGAGTTCTTAAAGAATGAACAGAGTCAGAAACGGGAAATATTACTTTATTTTTTTGTTATTTGTTTTTTAAATCCTTATCCAATGTAAACTTCCTTTTCCTATGGGTATTTATTGGAAAACAAACCAACTCCCCCCTCACCAAAAAAAATGGTGAAATTTTTTTATGTTAATTGCAAAAGGAAAAAATGAGAAATAAGATGTCCATAGGGGGCTTTAAAAAACAGCCCTGACATATTATTGGGAATCTAGAAAGCCACATTCATGTCCTGGGCTATGTTCATGCTCAGGGCTGTGCACATGCTTGAAAAAGACCTGAAAATGTGCTAATCTCTAACCTCTGACCTTTTCTGAGGCTGTGTATAAGCAGAAAATAAAAGCTGATTACCTAAGAGTTAAGGGTTTGTCTCAACATATATACAGAGCTCTTCAGCCAGGACAGAGACTTATTGGTTCCAGGTATCTAAGAAAATCTCTACCTAATCATTAGCTGGTGATTAAACTAACTGAGCACAGATTTCTGTGATCACCCATGAAAAAACACAGACTTCACAGAATTAGGTCAGCAGAGTCACTAAACAAATAACAACATACATAACAAAGAGCAACAACAACAAACTATGGGAAGAGGAGAGATTGTGATTTCCAGAGTTACAACATTATATTATTTGCAATGTCTAGTTTTCACCAGAAAAGTATGAGACATGCAAAGAAATAAGAAAGTATGGTGTATACACAGAAAAAAAGGGAATCAACAGAAACTGTTTCTGGCGAAATCTAGATGTTGGACTTCACAATGACTTTACATCAGCTATTTTAAATATGTTTAAGCAGTTAAAGAAAATCATGTCTAAAGAACCAAATAGAAATGCAAAAATTATGTCTCACAGAATGCAGACTATTAACAAAAATATGTGAATTATAAAAAGAGACAAATAGAAATTCGGAAGTTAAAAACTGCAATTGCAGAAATAAGTAGTTCACTAGAGGGGCTCAACAGCAGATGCCAGCAGGCAGAAGAATTAGTGGACCTGAGAGTAGATCAACTGCAAATATCTAGTTTGAGGAATGGAAAGAAAAAAAAAAGAATGAAAAGAAGTGAACACAGCCTCATAGACTTATATCATCAAACATACCATCATATGCGTAATGGAAATCCTAAAACAAGAGAAGAGAGAGAAGGAAGCAGAAAGAATGTTTGAAGAAATAATAAAAATCATTAGTCTACACATCCAAGAAGCTCAATGATGAACTTAGGATGAACTTAGAGATCCACTCTGAGACGCATGATAAAGAAGACATTTATGCAGCCAACAAACATATGAAAAAAAGCTTATCATCACTGGTCATTAGAGTAATGCAAATCCAAACCACAATGAGATATCATTTCATGCTTGTTAGAATGGTGATCATTAAAAAGTCAGTAGGCAACAGATGCTAGAAAGGATGTGGAGAAATAGGGATGTTTTTATATTGTTGGTGGGAGTGTAAATTAGTTCAACCACTGTGGAAGACAGGGTGGTGATTCCTCAAGGATCTAGAACCAGAAATATCATTTGCCACAGCAATCCTATTACTATGTATATACCCGAAGGATTATAAATTATTCTACTATGAAGACACATGCACAAGAATGTTTATTACAGCACTGTTCACAATAGCAAAGACTTGAAATCAATCCAAATGCCCTTCAGTGATTCACTGGATAAAGAAAATGTGTCACATATATACCTTGGAATACTCTGCACCCATAAAATGGATGAATTAATGTCCTATGCAGGGACATGAATGAAGCTGGAAACCATCATTCTCAGCAAACTAACACAAGAACAGAAAACCAAACACTGCATGTTCTCACTCTAAGTGGGAGTTGAACAACAAGAACACATGGACCCAGGGAGGGGAACATAACACACCGGGGCCTATCAGGAGGTGGGGCGAAAGGGGAGAGATAGCATTAGGAGAAATACCTAATATAGAATACAGGTTGATGAGTGCAGCAAACCACCATGGCACATGCAGACTTATGCAAAAAACCTACACGTTCTCACACGTATCTCAGAACTTAAAGTATAATAATAATAAAAAGAGTTTCTTTCAGTGAAAAGTAATATTATAGGTTATTATTATAATTTTCAAAATAATATATAAAGCTAACTTGTTTTTTATGATGAAGCATCTAAACACATTTACATAAAATTGGCAAAATGGTGTTGATGGTTGTGATAAAATATCAGGATCAAGTTTTAATCTCAAGAATGATAACAGATATGATTTATTTTATGTTGCCCAGTTTCTCCATTTTCTTTTATCCTTCCTGTTTTTTTTTTTTTTTTCTATTAAAGTAGAGATTGAAGTGACAAGATGGATCTGAAAGAAGCCTGGAAAAGGTCAACAAAATATCAGCCACTTGTTTATGAAATTCCAGATGGAATTTGTTCACCAAAAAATTATAATTCTGATATTGATATTAAAGGCAAAAAGTTGGCATTATTCTATCAAGACACACTGTGACATTTACCTTACCTAATAAGTTTGGAAGTACAAGGCCAATCTTGGAGATAATGTTTATGTCCCCGACTCTTCTTAAATATAACTTTAGATGAATATTAATTCTTTTGATTGGGCTGCTTCTTCTCAAAAGTATGGTTTTATTCAGATGTGAATAAGTGATGCCATGTTCAAAATTGAAGAAACATGTTTGTAGTTATCTACTTTGTATACAACATAGACAAAATCTCTACTGTTAGGGAGATTCCATTTTATTAGAGAAGACAAAAGGTAAATGTATTAGAGTAAATAAAATGGAAACAAGTAAGACCAGATACATAATTTGTGATACCAGTAAAAAAAAATGAAAATTCAGAGCCCTTTTTCAAATAATATTCAGAATTTCAAGAAAGCAACAATTGAGCAGTAACCAACCGTGAGGTCCTTTGAAGCTCTGGACTCACTGTGACTGTACAGATTGCAAGCTCATGAAGCCAGGCCTGGAGATAAGTGCTATAAAGAAAATAATACAAGTTAAATGGCTCAAGTAAATTAAATAAATTGGCTTAACAAATACCATTAAAGGTTAAAGAATTTAAAATACTTAAAAATACAATTCTTTATCCAAATAATTGTACATGCTATTTAGATGAGTTTCTGTGTGTTTTAGAACTTTAGCCATGATATCTTAAAATTGCAGCTAGCAAGAAATAGTTTAAATTCATGTTCTCATTAAACTAATAAGATGGAGTACTTTTATGGGGTAATAAACTCATCTTTTAAATTCAGCAAGCTTTTCCTGCCCTCTGCAAGTTTTCTGACCTTGGCCCAGTTACTTAAATTTTTGAAGCCTCAATATAATGGGGTTAATAGAATAGCATTTAAAGTTGCTTTTGGAATGAAATAAGGTGATAATACAGGGTGCTTAGCAAAGTGTCAGGAATATAATAAAACTTCAAAAAATACTTAGTAAAAGCAACCATTACCATTGCTGCTAAATATCCTACAGACTTTATCCTCAGAAATAATTTTACTTTAACCAGTTTTACTAAGAGAAAAGTTTCTGTAACTTGACTATTCACAACCGTTAACTAAAACCTTCTTGGTTTATAATTTTAAAAGAAAAACACTTTACTTTTAAAAGAAAAACACTTTACAGAAACAAAACTACATTAACAAAACACTTGATAACAGTCCTTACGTTTGCTTTTGGTTATAGCGAATTACTGATATTGTGAAATTCTCACTTAATTACTGATAATTAACTAGATCTTCTCTGAAAAAAGAATTTACTTGTTCACCTGTGAGAAAGTTTCAAACTGTTGTTGAAGAGCTTGTCTTTATACTTTACTGCTTCCTCTCTCCTGTGGATAAAGCAAAAAGGTGGGAAGTGGGGTGAAGTATGTTATTTATTTTTTTATTCATATATATATTTGCAAATGGACATTAAAGGTGTGAAATAGTGATGGAAGGAATGTAAAGCTGAATCAGGTCAAAATGTGTTGATACGAGTTTACTATTCAGAAATTCTAGATGTAATGTTGCTGCTCAAAGAGCTTGAAGACTCAGCTTGTTTGGTGGGCAAAACATAGATCAAAATGTGGTCTGTACTAAATTAAGTTGAAATAACAGCACTACCTTGGTATACTGTAGAAAAAGAGATCTAAAAGATAGGGAGATTAAGGATTTATCATGTGCTATCTGCTCGCTTACCCTGGGAGGGCACAGTGGACTTGTCTTTCATGAAATTAGTGAGAAATAAACGTGTGAGAAGAGTTGTAGCATTCTTAAAGAGCTCTATGGTTGCTTTTGTAGCTCTGTAGCTAAGAAATTAGAGAGGAGACTACTGCTTCTAACCTGGAAACCCAAATATAATATGAGAAATTAAATCCTTAATTACTCCTGTTGGGGTAATTAAATCCTTAATTACTCCTATTAAGGTAGCAATGACTATGGAGCAGCACTTCATCACCAAACACAAGGAAGACATGCCTACTAATTCAGAATTTTCTGATATGTGAAGACCTATGGCGTTTCCTAGTTGATTCTGGAGTCCCTAGAAGTGAAAAAGATGGGTACTCTACTAAATTTTTCTCATGTGATTTGTGTAAGCAGAAGAGCTCTAGGTCAAGTGAATAGAAGCCTAATTCAAATCATAAAAAGAGAGATTCATAGCCTCTCAATCCATTCCCAGACTTGAGCCAGTTTACAGACCTAGAACTCCTAGAATAAAGGGGAGGCTGAATCCCCTTCTGGAAAAACCCTGCTTCGCTGCCAAAATGTTACACTGTTAGTATTTCTTCTGTTTTCCCCCAAAGTGATCTATAGCCTTTGACAAAGGTGGCAGTGTAGTGAGGGAAATGAAATAATCATACTTTTCAGAGAATGATTGGAGACCAAGAATATCACTTGTGTAACACTAGTCACAGTAAGGTCTTATGTAGGTCTGTTGATCAATGTAGTTTTTGCTCAGGTCAATTGCACAGTGGATCTAATATGTCCTTGAACCTACTCCAAAGTACCAGGATAAATAATTGGAATAGACATTGTTAGCATCTGGCAGAGTCCCCACATAGGCTCACTGACCTTTGGAGTGAGGGATATTATGGTAGAAAAGGCCAAATAGAAGCCGTTAAAATTGCCTTTATTTGGAAGAATATTTGACCAAAGCCAATACCGCATTGCTAGAGGGATTGCAGAAATTAGTGCCATCATCAAGGATCTGAAATATGTAGAGGTGGTGATTCCCCTTCAACTTACCAATTTGGCCTGTGCAGGAGGCATATAGAGCTTGGAGAATGGCCATAAATTATTATAAACTTAATTGAATTATGACTTAAACTGCAGCTGCTGTTCCAGATGTGGTTTCATTGCTGAAGTAAATTAAAACACACCCTAGTAATCCATGTGCAGCTACTGATCTGGAAAATGATTTTTAAAAACATCTTTCAGTAAAGGTCACCAGAATCTGTTTGCTATCACCTGGCCAGGCCAAAAATACACCTTCATTGTCCTAACTTACAGAGAATTTAACTCTTTCCTATGTCATAGTTAGTCCGCACAGACCTTGGTTATCTTTCCTTTTCACATGACACCATAATTGTCCATTGCATTATTATGTTAACTGGACAGTAGCAACTTCTGTAGTATATTTGTAACATGTTTGCATGTCAGGGGATAAGATATAAATGAATATTCTGGGGTCTCCCATCTCACTGCAATGTCTAGAAAGTATAGTTGTGTGGAGCATGATAAGATATCTCATCTAACATAAAACTTATCATGCCAAATGGATCTTTCTGGATTTCAGAGGCAACACATTCCTCTTTTGGGTGTACTATTCTGGCCTACTTATCGAGTGTCCTAAAAAACTGTCAGTTTTCTGTAAGGCCCAGAACAAGAGAAGGCTCTGTGACATGTCCAGGCTGCTATACAAACTGCTGGGCCATTTGAGCCAAATTGGCCACTTTGGCCACTTGAGCCATAGGATCCAGTAGATCTTACAGTTCTTGAAGTGTCAGTGGTTTATGGAGGTGCTTTATGAAGCTTTTGGTAGGATCCTGTAGTGTACTTTGCAGATATTGCATTTTTTGCAAATTGATGATTTGTGGCAACTTAGAGTTGATCAAGTCTAATGGCACAGTTTTTCCAGCAGCATGTACTCGCTTCATGTCTCTGCCACATTTTGATAATTCTCACAACAGTTCAAACTTCTCATTAACATTATATTCTCATGGCGACTTGTGATTAGTGATCTTTGATGTCACTACTGTAAATGTTTTGGAGTACCATGAACCACACCCAAATAGGATGGGGAAATTAATTGATAAATATTGTATGTGTTTCAACTGATCTATCAACTGGTCATTTCCCATGTCTCCCCCTGTCTTCTGGTCTCCCTATTTTCTGAGACACAAGGATATTGAAATAGATCAATTAATAACTTTATAATGACTTCTAAGTGTTCAGGGGAAAAGAAAATAGGACATCTCTCACCTTAAATCAAAAGCTAGAAATGATAAAGCTTTGTGAAGAAGGTTTGTGGAAAGCTGAGGTGGGGTAAAACCTGGGTACATTGTACCAAAGAGTTAGCTGAGTTGTGAATGCAAAGGAAAAGTTATTGAAGAAAATTGCAAGTATGACTACAGTGAACATACAAATGAGAAGAAATCAAAACAGCTTAACTGCTGATATGAAGGAAGTTTGAGGACTCTAGATAGAAGATCAAACCAGCCACTTTATTTACTTTAACTAAAACCTAATACAGAGAAATGCCCTAACACTCTTCAATTCTGTGGAGGATAAGAGGGGTGAGAACACTGTAGGAAAGAAGTTGGGAGCCAGTAGAAGTTGGTTCATAAGGTTTCAGAAAAGAAGCTGTCTCCATAAATAAAAAAAGTACAAGGTAAAGTAGTAAGTGTTGATGTAGAAGCTTCAGCAAGTAATATAGATTTAGCAAAGATAATTGATGAAGGTAACTACACTTAACAATCAATATTTTTGTTAGATATTAATGCAGCCAGTAATTTTAAATTAAAGTCAATACTCTTTTACCATTTTGAAAATCCCAGACCCCTTATGGTGAAATCCCATCTCTACTAAAAATACAAAAATTAGCCAGGTGTGGTGGTGGGTGACTGTAGTCCTACCTACTCGGGAGGCGGAGGCTTGAACCTAGGAGGCGGAGGTTGCAGTGAGCTGAGATTATGCCGTTGAACTCCATCCTGGGTGACAGAGCAAGACTTTGTCTCAAAAAAAAAAAAAATTATCCTAGATCTACTGTGTCTTTGCTCTCTTAATGAAACAACAAGGTCTGGTTTACAGCACATCTGTTTAATGCTTGGTTTACTGACTATTTTAAACATACTATTAAGACCTACTTCTCAAAAAAAAAGAGGTTTTCTTCAAAGTTTTACTGCCTATTGACAGTGCACCTAGTCACCCAAGAGCTCAGATGGAGATGTACAAAGAAATTAATGTTGTGTTCCTGCTAACACAGCACCCATTCTGCAGCCCATGGATCAATATATTTTTTCAACTTTCTGGTATTATTATTTACATCTTATAAGGCTATAGTTGCCATAGATAGTTATTCCTTTGATGAACCTGGGCAAGGTCGTGAAAGCCACCTAGAAAGAAAGGATTCAACATTATTGCTACCAAGAACATGTGTGACACATGAGAAGAGGTCAAAATAGCAATATTAACAGGGCTTTTGAAGACGTTGATTCCAATCCTCATGGATAACTTTCAGTGTTTGAAACTTTAGTGGAAGAAGTAACTGCAGATATAGAAATAAAAGATAACTAGAATTAGAAATGGAGCCTGAAGATGTGACTGAATTGCTGCAATCTCACAATAAAACTTAAACAGATCTTTTTTTTTTATGGATGAGGAAAACATGTTGCCTCTTGAGATGGAATATACTGCTGGTGAAGGTGCTATGAACATTAGTATTTAGAATATTGCACAACCTTGGCTAAAAAGGCAGTGGCAGGGCTTCAGAGATTTGACTCCAATTTTGGAAGAAGTTCTATTATGGGTAAAATGTAATCAACAGCATCAAATGCTACATAGAAATCTTTCATGAAAGAGTCAATTGATGCACCAAACTGTTGTCTGAATCTGATAAATTGCAATAGCCATCCAACCTTCAGTAATCACTCCCCTCATCAGTCAGCAGCCATCAACAGTGAGGCTACACTTTTCACCTGCAAAAGATTATGAGTTGCAGAAAACTCAGATGTTTGTTACAATTTTGGGGGTGAATAATGCTTTCTTAAATTAAGATGTGCACATATTTTAGACATAGTATTATTTTACACTCAGTAGGCTACCCATATAGTGTAAACATAACTCTTATATGCTTTGGGAAACCAAGGAAAAATGTGTGACTTGCTTTAGTGCAGTATTTGCTTTGTTACAGAGGTTGGAACAGAAACTTCAAAATGCCTGAATTATTCCTGTACATGACAAAGTGGCTCAGATGTTCATGGGTCTTATTTATGGCACATTTATTTTCTCCCAGGCCAGTTGTCTGGCTTCATGGGGAGTTATTTACTATCAATTGACTGAGGGAAAAAGAACACCTTACTTATGGTTCTATACAACATGTGGGCACTATCTGAAAGTGGACAGTTATAGCACTACAGACTCTTTTTAGAACAATGGTGGAGTGAAATTCTCCCAGGAAGCAAAACTTGAACAGTGCACCTTGTTGTTCATTTTGCATGGAAGGAGAAATATACAGAAGTACAAATATATACTGATCTATGAGCTGTGGCCAATAATTTGGCTGGATGGTAAGGGATTTAGAAGGAGCATGATGTAAAAAAAATGGTGACAAAGAGGTCTGTGGAAGAGGATGCAGATAAACCTCTATGAGTGGGCAAAGAATATGAAGACATTTGAATCTATGTGAATGCTTACTAAATGTAATCTCTGCAGAGGAAGATTTTAATAATCAAATGGATAAGATGATACATTTTGTGGATATAAGTTAGGCTCTTTCCCAAGCCCCCCCCCCCAGTGACAACTCAATGGGTTCATGAACAATGTAGCCATGGGTTGGCAAGAGGCATGAGATGCAGGGATGGAGGTCATGCATGGGCTCCGTGACATAGACTTCCACTCACCAAGGCTGATCTGGCTAAAGACATTGCTGAGTGCTGAATCTGCCAGAAGCAGAGATCAGTACTAAGCTCCTGATATAGCACCATCCTCGGGTGTGATTAGCCATCCAGCTGGGAGCAGGTGGATTACATTGGACGACTTCCATCATGAAAGGAGAAATACTTGGTTCTTATTGGCATAGACACTCTAGATATGGATTTGCTTTCTCTGCATGCAATGCCTCTGCCAAAACTACCATCTGCACATTTATAGAATGCCTTATCTACCATCATGGTATTCCACACATTTCTTTCGTTCACAAAACTATATAGCAGATGAAGCATGACAATGGGCCATGCTTATGGAATTCACTGTCCTTATCTTGATCCCCATTATCCTGAAGCAACCAGCCTGATAAAATTTTGGGATGGCTTTTTGAAGACTCAGTTTCAAAGCTAGCTTTATGCAAATACTTACATGACTGGGACAATGTCCTCCAGAAAGCTGTACATGCTCTAAATCAGAGTCTAATATATGATGTGCTTTCTCAGATCAGGAATGAAGGGGTAGAATAGGAGTAGCACCACTCACTATTACACTTATTGCTCCACTAGTAAATGTTTTATTTTTCCCCCATGATCTTATGCTCTGCTGGTCTAGAGGTCTTACTCCTAAAGGAAAGAATGCCTCTCCCAGGAGACACACAATAATTTGATTGAACTGGAAGGTAAGAATGCTACCTTGCCTCTTTGGACTCCTCTTGTCACTGAATCAACAGACAGAGAAGAGAGTTATTCTACTTGTTGAGATGATTGATTCTGACTACCAAGGAGAAGTTAGGCTGCTAATACACAATAATGGTAAGGAAGAATATGTCTGATATACAGGAAATCACTTATGGTGTCTTTGACTACTACCATGTCCTATGATTAAAATCAATAAAAAATTACACCAACTTTTTCAGGCAGGCTTGAAATGGCCCAGACCCTCAAAAAATAAAGAGTTGGGTCACCAAATAGGCAAAGAACATAGCCAGCTGAAATACACGCTGAGGGCACAGATAACATAGACTGTGTAGTGGAAGAATGTAGTTATAAGCTGTGAACATTTGACCCATTGTAAAAATGAGAACTGTAATAGTTATGAGTATTTTTTATTTATTTTGTTATGAATATGTTTGTGTGCATGTGTGCATCTGTGTCTGTGTGTATGTGTGCATGTGTGTGTGTGTGGCATATTGGGTAGCCAAATTTTATTCAATCTACATGTTCTTACTAATTTTTACTACTGAGTAAGGAATTCTACTTTTCATGGCAGAATGTCTTTCCTGCTCTGTTAGTTTTAAAAAGCAAATAACAAGCTTTTTTTTCTCTTTTTTTAAAAAACTATCTTGCTTTGGGGAAAGATTAAACATTTTAAAAATCATCATATAGTATTTAGGGAAAATGCTACTCGTTTTCTTTTACTCCAACTACTGCTTCCTCTGTGTATGTGTACTCACATCTATCAGGTTATAGATTTCAAAGAACTTGCTGAGACTTAAGCCTTTTGGGGGCAATTACTTTTGGATTTTTAAAATCATGGTTGAGGAACAGGCAAAAGACTCACATATCCTTCAGTCATTCTTTATAAAATGATGAAGGGATAGGCAAAATATTCCCTTGAGGATTCCAGATAGTCACAACTTAGGGGATGATATTCAAACTTCACAAATCTTGACAGAAGGGGCCTAAAACATCTCATCAGGGAGCCTGCCATCTTAAGCTGAGTCACTGGGGGCTGTGACAATAGTCAGAAGACTAGATGAAAAACAGGGATGAATATTGTTGCCTTTTGTATCCAACAGGGAAGGCAGGGGTTTCTTCTGTGAGGAGGACTATCAAGATTAGCTGAGAGCCCCTCAAGAGCAGGTGGTGATGAAGGACAAAGAAGCAAGCTGTCTTTAATTCTGTTCCCTATTTATGTAGTCTAGAAAGCCCCTGCCATCATGCTTTGTTGATGTGATTTTTCTCTTATTTTTTTGAATTGAATTAAACTAATGAGTCAGAGTGGATAATTCCTTAACAATAACTATGATGGGAAGTTACACCTGACCTGTGGGGCTGCTCCTGATATGTCAGCAATGTTTCCTCAAAAAGAGGTCTCCTTTCCATTTTCTCCCATGAATATAACTTGTTTCTCCCTTGTTTAGGTGAATCACCAAGCACTGAGAAGGCCGGGGCTTACAGGGTTAAAATGATCATGCTTTTAAATTACCTCCAGACAAAACTGCACACTTGTTTGCATGTCAATCGTTGAAGAGAGCTTTGGTAATTCAAGGCATATAAAAATGTGTTTTAGCAATTCAGTAGAAAAACTTGGGGCTCCCTAATGATTGAAGAAATGAATGTGATATGCTTCAGGTGAAAATCCTCAGACTAGGTATATAAATATTAAGAGCCTTCTTCTGTGACTCACTTCCGCATTCTAATCTTTTCTAGTGCTCCAAAAAGTGTCATATTTTACTAGTCAAATAATACTTCAACATTTGTTATTACATTTTGAAAGGATAGCCATAGGTAAGACTGTTCTCTTTGTGTTTCAGAAAACCTCCACCATCATGCTTTGTTGGTGTGATTTTTATTTTATTTTTTGAATGATATTAACGAGTCACAGTGGACTAATATGAATGAGCAAGAGTCTTTTCCTTAATATAATTTTTATGTGTGGTTTTTCCTAATGGTAACATGAGCTGTTGTCACTATAAGCTTGTATACTGTTTCCAAAGAATATGACCTTAAGACTTCAGGAAAACCCAAATGAAAAATATTTTATCTTTGCACCTTGCCATTCTTTATTTCCTTAAAAAAAGACACACGGAAGCCCAAACTTTTATTCAACACACACTGTATGCAATTCCTATCTTATTCTAAGTCCAAGCAGAGAGGCAGACAGTGTAAGTGGGCCCCTGTGTCCTTAACTTTTAAATTCCCAGGAAATAATTTAAATTTCTGCTTGCTGCATGAAAATAACTTGTTTCTGTGCAAGTGTAAGTCTATAAACCTTCCCTAAAGATCTAACGAGAGTCTTTATTTGCAAGTATTTAGTCTGACACATGCCAGCTAGGCACTAATGATAGTAAGAATGTTTCTGCACTCAGACAAATGAATTCAGAGAATAAATCTAAATTTCTCTGCTTGTGTTCTTGTTATTCAGAAGAAACGATTACATCTTTCTCCATTTCTCCTCCCCCATATCTTCAATTATAACATGGAAATAATATGTTTCACCAAGTCCATGATTATTAAATTATATTTAGGGTCTGTCGTAAACAGTCTTGTATGAGCTTCATAAGGAAAGGTGCTATATAAATAAGCACTTGGAATGGTGGCTGGCATATGATAAGCCTACTATCAATGTTCTCTAGTTTGTCCTGAGAGTGCCTCAGTTACTTAGTTGTAAACTGTTTACAGTTTTAATGAGAAGGACTAGTTACAGAAATCACAGACTTTTTTTGTACACAATGCATCTGTACAATTTTTATTTGTCAGTTAACAAAAATGTGAAATTATGTCAATTAATCTATCATAATGGTCATCCTTGTGCCTACTGAGTGTAAAAGAGAACAGTGGTACGTATGTAAGAAGAAACAGAGTATGCAGAGAAAGTCTTAGAAGGGTGAGCTTACCATGGTCTTTTGCGTGAAATCCTAAATGGTAAGTTCTGTGAATGAATTGCCTACATTTACTCCATATACCCAACAATATGTGAGTATTTTTATTTAATTCTAACAATCAGTAATATTGGATTCCTTGCACATCATCTATGCTCTTTTTTAAAAAATTAAATACTTAACATACCTAGCAACAACCTAGCTAAGTAGGTTTCATGTTTTCATTTTCATCTGAGGAAACCAGACGTAAAAAATTCTGCTGTGAGATGGCACAGCCTTTATTTAGTGCAGCCAACTTATTCATTCTTGCTACTCCACCATGCCAAGTGGTTGGGATCAAAAATTAATTTTGATTTGTAGCATTAGTTTTTGGTGAACATTTTAGCACAATTTTGAAGCTAACATTTTTTAAATTTCGTATTCTGTTTAAAGGTTCCATATAAATTTTCAGTTAATTGCCAAGAATGGCTAATCCAGAATGAAGGGCTTAATAAATGTCTTTTTTTTTCTTATTCCTGGTGTAGCTGGAGTTCTGTATGGCCAAGATATTAACCTGTCTGCACCCCGCATTGTGTATGCTAGCTATGCTTTCAGAACACGCTTCATCCTCCACCTTCCAATAGGCCCCATATTGTGTTGTTCCTGTCTATGTCGGAAGAGGGAGAGGACCAGGAAAAATGACTAACGGGTACTAGGTTTACTATCATATTGATGAAATAATCTGTACAACAAAACCCCATGATACAAGTTTCCCTATGCGACAAACCTGCACATGTAACCCTGAACTTAAAGTAAGAGTTTTAAGAGAAAAATGAAAAAGGTATATACACCATAGACTTTAAAAAAATATATGCAGGAATGCCTTGGAAGAAGTGGGAGAGAAAAAACTGAAGGCAATGCTAAAAAGAAACCAAAAAGGATTTTCTTTCTGGAATAGAATATGTATATAACCCATCTTAGTCATTTATTTCAAGGACCTGCCTCAAACGTGAATTCACCAGCAGTGAGATGACTCTAAAATGGTAAACTTGCAAAGAGTCAAAGGCTTTGCATCTAAATATAAAGTGGATATACACATAGAAACTAGCTCATAAGGTGACACAAAAAATGGTAACTGAGTAGGTACAGGTACTTTTCTACCTTTCTTTTTATACTTTTGTGAGAATTGGAGGTGATATTTTTTTGGAAATTCTCCAAACAGAAAGGGTGTTGAGATTTGTTGTATCATTTTCTTGTAATTAAACTTTTTCATTCCCTGATGCTAAGAATGGTTGCAGAATTTTCGTCATCTAGTAAGGTCTGTTTTCTACGTGAAAATACTGGTGAAGGCTGATGAAATAGAGAAAGAGACCATAGAGCAACTCAGGCCATTTGTGGCGAGTGCTTCTCCAACCACAGGTGTTATACAACACCACAACTCTGTGCGCACTGGTTAGGTCTCTCAACATGTACCTATTTCCTGCCTCTTCTCTATATGTTCATCTATGTTAATGAGAAATGCTTGATATAAAAAATTCAATCAATTAAAACCCATACGATCAAAGTATATCAACATTTTTTAATGCTATCCAACATTGTCATGGTTGTTTATCAAGCCTTTGGCAAAGTACACATCAAAAGCACAGAAGTAATATAAATTACAGTGAGAAAGCAGAATTTACAGCAAAATTGTAAATTATAATCTCTAGGAAAGAATAGGATGTTTACAAAAAATGGTAACTTAATCATTTGACAGGGTATTTTTTTCATTGGTTGTCATTAACTTCCGAACTAAAACAGTCCAATTTTAAGAGGCTTTATTCTTGGAGTCTCAGCAAGAAGCATGATTATGCCTTTAAAATACACAGTACATTTGTTTTGGCTCAAGTGTACCTAATTAGACAATAGAAATCATAGGCATTGTTGTTACTAAACAGGGAAACTGAAAGACTTGTAGTGTTGAATCTCACCTGCAGCTCCCCAGGCAGACATAATTTGAAATAAGTTGACTCCAATTTAGAATCAATCAACAAAAACACATTGAATGCTTAATTATGTGATTAGACCAAATTTCTTGAACAGTATCTTTACGGCTGTGTTAGGCCACAGTAACTTTTGGGCTTGTGGGAGGTCCAGGTGTAATGTATAAAACAAGTAAGCAGATATACTTAGACAGCAGGTCCTCAACTAATGTCATTTTGCTGTAATGTGGATGAGAAAAAAAAAAAAAAAAAGGTTCTTGGCTGGAGCCACTGTCTGTGTGGAATTAGTGCATTCTCCTCATGTCTGCATGGGTTTTATTTGGGTATTTTGGTTTCCTCCCACATCCTAAAAATGTGCATATTAAGTTAATTGGTGTGTCTAAATGACCGCAGTCTGAGTGAGTATAGGTGTGTGTATGAGGGCATCCTGCAAAAGAGTGGCATTCTGTCCAGGGCTGGTTTCCACCTTGCACCTGAGCTGTCGGGATAGGCTCTAGTTACCCATGATTCTAAACTGGAATAATTGGTAAATAATTATCCTACTTGTGTTTATCAATCTTTCTTAAATGTATGGATAGCTTACATTTATTTCATTGTTTAGTATTAGAAGCGTTTCAGGTCTTTATTTAGAAATTTGGTGATGATTTTATGACCAGAAATATATAGGAACTTTAACTCTTGATATGGATTAGCCTATAGTAAAATTGATTTCATTTTCCTTTAAGGTTTTGTTTTTATATTTCACATATAAGTGAGAATTTGTAACATTGTTTTCCTTGGTCTGGCTTATTTTACTTATGATAACATCTTCCAGTCCCATCCATGTTGTGGCAAATGATAAGGTCACCTTCTTTCATATTCCATTGTGTATGTGCATGCACATGTATGTGTGTGTGTCTGTGTGCAGTGTGTGTGTATACATTTTTTACAATCAATTTTTCTGTTGATGGACACTTAAGTTGTTTTCCTATTTTAACTATTGTAAGTGATGTTGCAATGAATATGGGAGTGTAGATATCTTTAAAGCTGGTGATTTAATTTCCTTTGAGTATACACCCAGAAGAGGAATCGCTGGATCATAAAATAGTTCTATTTCAAATTTCTGTAGGAAACTTCATTACGTTCTTTTTACAATGGCTGTTCCAATCTGTGTTCTCACCAACAGTGCTCTAGAGTTCCCTTTTCTCCACACTTTCACCAACATTTTTATGTCTTGTCCTCTTTCTCTTTTTTTAAATTTTTTCAAGACAAGGTTTCACTTGCATTGTCCAGACTGGAGAGGAGTGAGTCGATTAAGCTCACCGCAACCTCTGGCTCCTGGGCTCAAGTGATCCTCCCACCTCAGCCTCCAGAGTAGCTGGAATTACAGGTGTGTGCCACCATGCCCAGCTGATTTTTATATTTTTTGTAGAAATGAGTTTTGCCATATTGCTCGGGCTGGTCTCAAAGTCCTCAGCTCAAGTGATCCACCTGGCTTGGCCCCCCAGAGTGCTGAGATTACAGGCATGAGCCACTGCTCCCGGCCTTGCTGTTTTTCTAAGAGCCATCTTTATGGGTGTGAGATGATATTTCATAGTGGTTTTAATTGTTAGTTCCTTTTTGATTAGTGATATTAAGCACTTTTTCACATACCCGATGGGCATTTATATCCTCTTTGGAGAAATGTCTCTTCAAGTTCTTTCCTCAATTTACAGTTGGGTTATTTGTTTTTCAGCTATTGAGTTGTAAGTGTTCTTCATACATTTGAGGACATTAACACTTTATCAGGTATGTGGTATGCAATCATATTTTTCCATGTGTTGGTTGCCTTTTCATCTTGTTGAGTGTTCACTTCGCTGTGCTGAAGTTTTAGTTATATGGAGTCTCATTTATTTATTTTAATTTTGTAGCCTGAACTTTTGGTGTGATATCCAAAAGAATTATTGTCAAGGCCAGTGTCGAGGAGCTTTTCTCTGTGTTCTCTTCTGGAGCTTTATGGTTTCAGTTCTTAAATATAGCTATATTATCCACTTTGAGTTAATTTTCATGTATGATGTAAGATAAGGGTCTAACTTCATTTCTTTGCATGTGGAAACCCAGTTTTCCAACACCATTTATTGAAGAGACTGTTTGCTCCCCCATTATATCCTCTTAGTGCCCTTGTTGAAAATTAGTTGGCATATAAGTGTCAACTAATTGACAAATGCTTTCATATTTGTTTCTGAGATCTCTATTCTGCTCTGTTGGTCTGTGTCATTTTTAGTCTGTAACATACTCTGATTACTATGGCTTTGTAATAAAAGTTTAAATCAGGAGGTATGATACCTCCAGCTTTGTTTTTCTTTCCCAAAATTGCATTGGCTATTCAGGGCTTTTGTGGTGTCATACAAATTTTGAATTTTTTTTTTTATTTTGATGAAGAATTCTATTGGAATTTTGATAGGGATTGTGTTAAATTTGTCTATTGCTTTGGGCAGTATAACATTTTAACATTATTGATTCTTCCCATTTATGAACACAGAACATTTTCAGTTTGTGCCTTTAATTTCTTTCAAAAATGTTTCATGGATTTCAGTGTATAAATCTTTCACCTCCTTGGTTAAATTTATTCCTAGGTATTTTTTTTAAATTCTATCATATATGTGATTATTTTATTGCCTGTTTTTTTTTTTTTTTNTCTTTTTACCTATGTTGTTATTTGTTTATAGAAATGCTTTCTCCAAAGACTCCATGGGGAGATTCTGTTTTTTGCTTCTAGTTTCTGCTAGCTCCCGGCCCTCCTTGACTTCTGGCAGCATTGCTCCAATCTCTCCCTTTATGTTCACACACCTTCTTCTCTGATTTGTGTCAGATCTCTCCTGTGTGTTTCTTATAAGAAACCCTGTCATTGGAATGAAGGGCCACTGGGTAATCCAGAACAATCTCTCAAAATTCTTGATATAGTTGTATACATAAAGACCTTTTTTCCCCCCAAATAATGTAGCCTTTATAGGTTCTATGAATTAGGATATAGGTGAGGGGTAGGACGGATTTTGTTTGGTTATTTAAAAATATCATGCTAAAAACATGAATTACTATTGAATTTTTGTCAGACTTTTCAAAATAGGTTAGTACATAATTCTGAGTATATGCTAGTGATGTCAGTATTTATATCTTCCCACACTTACCTTTAAAAATTATCTGAAGTTCTTATGGTCCTAAAATATGCATAACATGAAATTTACCATTTAAGTGTATAGCTTAATGGCATTAAATATAGTCACATTGTTGTGCATCCCTATAGGGTTTTACTGTGAACTGTGTTCTATTATTTCCTTCTGTTTCAACTTTGCTACATAAAAAAATCTAGAATTAATATTATTATCAAATTACTGTTATTCATATATTGAGATGGTAATACAATTTTTCTTTTATATTCTCTTAATGTCTTTTTGATGTTAAATCTAGGACATATCTTGATAGAAAATATCTTCAATATTCCATTATCTTTACAGGAAAATTTAGGCCACATACAAATGCACACAGTTGTGAAGTAGAGCAAAAATTTGGACCAAAAATGTAGCTTAAAAAGAGGAACTAATTTTAGCAACACGTATGAAACTAAAAACAAACTAACCGTGATTCTAAGTTATTTGGGAATGTTTGTTTAAACATACAGTTTTTGTATAAAATGAGTGAGTCAGTCAGTGGATGTCACTTCTTAGTTTTGCAGTTTTCAGAAACAACCTGTAATTACCAGGACACATTCTGTGAATATTTTATTGTCAAGACACATTGCTATACTTAATAAAAGCATTCTTTTGCTTACTTTTATAATTGTTTTTCCCTTCATATACCTGTTCCACCCGTTAGCCCATGATATTTCTACAGAAACTGAGATACTTTCATAATGCTTATTCTATCGTGGTTGACACTTTGAGTCTTCCTTATACTATTAATCTCAAAGTATGTACAATGAGGACACTGAACCATTTTAGCAGGTGAAAGTCAAATTGGTTATTGTTCTTATAAGTAAAGGCAAAACAGGGCAGGCATGGTGGATCACGCCTGTAATCCCAACACTTTGGGAGGCGAGACCATCCTGGTCAACATGGTGAAACCCCGTCTCTATTAAAAACACAAAAATTAGCTGGGTGTGGTGGCACACACCTGTAGTTCCAGCTAATTGGGAGGCTGAGGTGGGAGAATCACTTAACCCATGAGGCAGAGGTTGCAGCAAGCCGAGATCACTCCATTGCATTCCAGTCTGGCAACAGAGTGAGACTCCCTCTCGGGGGGGCGGAAAAAAGGCAAAGCAAATTTCTTTGTTTCTTTCTTTTTTTAAAATTGTACTTTAGATTCTGGGGTACATGTGCAGAGCATGCAAGATTGTTGCATAGGTACGTACATTCATGGCAAGGTGGTTTGTTGCCACCATCCCCCCATCACCTATACCTGACATTTCTCCCCACATTATCCCTCCCCTCCCCTCCCTCCCACTATCCCTCCCAAAGCCCCTCCACAATGGACCCCAGTATCTGATGCTCCTCTCTTTGTGTCCAAGTGTTCTCATTGTTCAACACCTGCCTATAAGTGCGAACATGCCATATTTGATTTTCTGTTCTTGTGTCGGTTTGCTGAGAATTATGGTTTTCAGGTTCATCCATGTCCCTACAAAGGACACAAACTCATTGTTGTTTATGGCTGCTGCATAGTGTATATTTGCCACATTTTCTTTGTCCAGTCTATCATTGATGGGCATTTAGGATGGTTCCAGGCATTCGCTATTGTAAACAGTGCCACAATGAACATGCATGTGCATGTGTCTTTATAATAGAACTTATAGTCCTTTGGATATATACCAAGTAATGGGATTGCTGGGTCAAATGGAATTTCTATTTCTAGATGCTTGAGGAATCACCACACTGTCTTCCACAATGGTTGAAACTATCCTCATCAAACTACCAATGACCTTCGTCACAGAACTGGAAAAAAACACCTTAAACTTCATATGGAAGTAAATTTCTTTAGTTAACTTTTGACTAAAATGCACAACTACAATTTATTCCAAAAGAGAGAACCATTCAAGTATAAACCTGACCCTATTATTATACTCTCAGCAGGAACAGAGAAAATCTCTTTTGAGGGTCTTAGCAGGCCACTGGTTGCCATGCAAACTTGACTCATTCATTACAAATTCACAGAAAATTTAAAATACTAATTGGAGCTTCCATGAATATTTGAGGTAGAAAAAAGTAAACCTACTAGTGAATGCAGACAAGAAGCCAAATTTGTCTTTTTTTTCTTATGAAAGGTTAAATTGATAGACCACCATTTGACTTAAAAATAATTTTGAGCTGGGCAAGTGGATGCCTGCAACTAATTTACAGTCAAATCACATCCACTTGGAATAGTAGGGTTGAAATTAAAATATGTTGATAGGCTATTTACCTGTTAGTCCTTGGTAAGCACAGGGATAACAAATGTAATTTATTTTGATAACATGATGAAATTACCATAATCAAGCAGTTGGTAAAGAAACAAGTCTATTATGAGTTTACATTTCCAGCCTTTCAATGAAATTTGATGGTCCAATAAATGGATATCTCAGGGTTCAGCCAATAGGTATATTGAAGGACTCAGCCAGAAAAGTCACTACTGTAATTCTGGTCAGATCTTTTTAACGAGCTAATTTTTGTCAATTCCTGGCAACTCTCTCAATTTCCTGGTCCTTGAAGTTCTTAGGAATATTTACCAGTTTAAATCAGACCTAGAAGTGAGTTGAAATGTTTTTGTCCTATTTCAAACCAAAATATACATTTTAACTCTTTTTTGTCTTTTCAAAAATACAGCAAGTCATTAAGGAGAGCCTATGTTAAAAGGAATTAAGTAAGATACCCAAGAAAGGAGTGAGATACTCTGAAAATATTTAACTGGATTCTAGATTTCCGAATTGATGAATCACATTCTGAAATCTGCTTCAGTTAAAGAAATTGAACCAAGCAAAACACATTTCTTCTTCTATTGTGATATAGTCCAACCAAAAAATGGTCAAAGAAAAATAGAGTGTGGTTGCTCCTCAGTCATTACTGTTGTGCTGAATTCAAAGAACAGCAAAGACAGAGGACTGCTTTATAAAAGTGAGGTCGGTAGGGCACTAGAATTCTGTGGTTTGCATTAATGAACTTTTGATATATTCACTTTGTCTTTAAAAGAATAACTTTTTAAAAAGCCTTTTTATTTCTTTTGAAAGAATGCTTTGTTTATAAGAACAAAGAATGTGACCATCTAGAGAGATAATCAATATTGACTTGATGTAAGATTGTATATAATATATATTAATTATAAGATTATATAAAATGAAACCACATTTATGTTGTACACAGCTTTTTTTTTCCACTCAATAATGCAATGTAAAACTTTTTTCATGCCATTCATGTTATTTGGACTGTCCATAAAAATAGCAGATTCATTATCCTGAGTAACATAACTCCTCCAGTTAGTAAGCTATATCTTAATATTGCTTTGCAAAAATCTGTACAACCCATCACCTATTAGTGGTTTGTAGAATTATTTTTCTTACATTGTTAATGCTGCAATGATTGTAATTGTAGCAAAATCTTTGTGCATATCCATAATTACTTTCTTGAGCTATTTCTAGGAGTACAATTGTTGTGCTGATGGGTTTGTATTAAAGCTTTCGATGCACAATGCAAATTGTCCTCTGGAGGTAACTAATTCCTGTATCCACAATACAGTTTGAAAAATGAGGTTTAGATATTAATTGTCCGTTAGAATTCTCAGTGATTTTTTGTCAGTTTTGTTTTGATTTGGGGGTTTTTGTTTTGTTTTCTTTTATTTGTCTGGGTCTTCAGGTCCAAAGGCATAGTGACTCTTTGGAACTGAAATGGTTTTATTGTCCTTATATGTCACTGACACAATTTCCCTCATTACTATTATATGCATTTTATGATGTGACTTTGCAATTACTCCCATAAAAAGGAGGAGTCAATTTCCCCTCCTTTCAATATGGACTGGCCCTGTAACTTCCTTTACTGACACAATAATAGAGTGATATGATATGCTTCCCAAGTTCAGGACTCAAGAGGCTGTCCAGCTTCTGCTCTTGTCCTCTTAGAAATCACATGTTGTATTTTAAAAAGTCCATGGTAGCCTGCTGGAGATAGAATGTGAATGGTACTGACATACCCTGGCTGACAGTGCCTGCCAGTTGCCAACAATAAAAGCCATTCAGGGCCAACCAGATGACCTGCCAACTGACCCACAACAGCATGGATGAGTCCAGCTGACACCCCATAAGGAGCAGAGATGAGCCATGCCCTCTGAGCCCTTCCTATGTTGCCAGTCACTGGTGTCCTGAGCAAGTGAATGGTGGTTGTTTTGTATCACTAAGTTTTGGGACAGTAAAACACTCAGAAATAAATAAAAATAATAATTAATGCATTTGATACATCTTAAAGTTCATTTACAGCTCCATCTTTTTCTCATGTCCCTTACCAAACAAATCAGTTGAGATAAGAGTATTAATTTATTTGAATAGAGGTGTTTCATTGTTGCTGAGAAGAAAAGATCCTGGCTTGTTGAATACTGTCACCAGCAATTAAATATACTGCTACTGCAGAGTAACCCACTTCTTGTATAATAAATTGACAGTCTGACTTAACTTTATGATAGATAGGACTTGCATGAGTGACACTGTATGAAAGGTGGATTTATTGGACAAAATGTAACTCTTAGTAAATGAGACTATATGTATACCAGTGATAAAAAAATCTATCTTGTGGATAGATGAAGTATCATGTTTGATGCCAACATATTTTTTTTTACGTTTAGTTGAGTTTATCTGAAGATAATTGAAGCTTGCTTTGGTCTGCTGACTGATTACACTTTTTGTTCAGCATGACCTAGTGTCCTTTGGACCTAAAATGATTTTAGTGTGGCTTTGAATGCATTGATATTTTCACAGGATGATTTATGATACTTACCAAGATATTCGTTTGTAATAGCAAAATTTAAGTTAGAGTCAATTTGGCAGCTTTCCAATTCAGTACCTACTACATACAATGAAAAACTCCTTAAAAGTAGAAAATCATTAAACAAAAACAGCATCTGGTGGTCCATACTGTATTTCTAAGATTAGTAGAAAATATTTTCCCCAAAACAAACAAATTTACAAAACAATGTATCAGGCAACTCTTCATAGAAACAAAAATGACTCATATCAATGCTCTTCAGTATTATGGCTCTTTTAAACAATATAGTAATATATTTACCTGCATAGATTTCCTTGATCATCTCTCTACAGAGCTGTGGAATGTAGTCAGCCAAGTGACTATGTATGAATGAAATGGAATAAGGCTCAGAAACAATTTAAATAAACCTTATATTTTATTTGCATTTTTAAGTGTTCTATTGTTTGGAAAAAGAAAAAATATATATAAAAAATGCTCATGGTTTTCCAAGCCAATTGGGTTTGGGTACAGTTTTATGAAGGAAGTATCTGTAGTCCGGTTTTCTCACTTATTGCCAAATTATGAAGGCTGGCTTCTGTGTAAACCATGCTTTAAACTGGTCATCAAAAATAACTAATAATCTAAGTGACAGAGCAGAACAACTCTATCTAATATTAAATTTCTATTCTTTCTTGACCCATTCATATTTTCCCGCCTTTTTTACATAATTTTAAGTGTATATAATCGATATAAAAGTGACACAAATAATTATAGTACAACCTTTTGCTGATTCCCTGTATTGTTAACATTTTGCTGACATTTTTGTTCTTTTCATTTAATATAGATATGTAGTATATGTATGTATTTATATACTGTATGTATATATTATATATGCATATAAAGTCATACATTGCTTAATTACAGAGATACTTTTTGAGAAATTGGCTTTTTGGTGATGTTGTTGTGTAAACATTATAGAATGTACTTACAAAAACCAAGTTGGTGTAGCCTACTACACATCTAGTCTACAGCTGTAGCCTATTGCGCCTAGGCTACAAATCTGTGCAGAATGTTATTGTACTGAATACAGTAAGCAATTATACCACAATGATGAGGTATTTGTGTACCTAAACATATCTAAACATAGAAAATATACACTAAGAATATAGATTTATAAGCTTATGGAACCACCATCATATATGCAGTTCATAGTTGTCCAAAACATCATTCTGCAGTACATTACTGTATAGATATAATATTTTATTGAACTAGTTTAAAGTAAGATTCAGGTACAGTATGATGCCTTTTCCATAAATACTTTAATGTTTATTTCCTAAAGCAGGGCAAATTTTTTTTTTTTTTTTTTTTTGAGATGAAATCTTGCTGTCACCAAGGCTGGAGTGCAGTGTCATGATCTTGGCTCACTGCACCCTCCACCTCTTGGGTTCAAGCTATTCTCCTGCCTTAGTCTCCCAAGTAGATGGGACTACAGGCACGTGCCACCATACTTGGCTAATTTTTGTATTTTTAGTAGAGATGGGTTTTCGCCATGTTGGCCAGGCTGGTCTCAAACTCCTGACCTCAGATGATCCACCTGCCTCGGCCTCCCAAAGTGCTGGGATTACAGGAGTGAGCTATCTCGAAAGAAGGCAATCTTTTGTACAATTACAGTAATTTTTTAAATTAGGAAATTAATCTCTGTGATATATATTCTTACTCTTTTAATAGTATATCTCCTCTTCTAGAAATACTTGTCTACTGCCCATTTTAAATTAGCTCCCCCTGCTATGTGTTCAGAATGCACCTTTTTTTAACCACTACAGGATACTCATCATTTTTTAATTTAACCCTCATCTTGTTATCTATCTCTTTAATGCACTACAAGCTTAGTAGTGACTAGTATTATATTTATTTTATTTCCCCCCTCAAGGTAGCACAATTCTTGGCATTAATAAACTTTTCATAAATATTTTTAGATAAATGTGTTCCTTTGAATTGTAGTTGAGGCATTCCAATCTTTGCCTCCATTAAGAATAAGTAAAATTGCTATACACTTTTAAGTTCTTAAAATTTAAACCAACAGACATTCAGACTTGAGAACTCATGAAGGAATGAAGTAGTTTGAAGCAATTCATTTTAGTATTTTAAAGATTAATTTTATACTTTCATTAGAAACTTAAATAGTAACTTAAAGGATCAATTATTTTATTTTCAATAGTAATTATAATAGCATACATTTATTAAAAGCTTGCTATGCTTGAGGTACCTTGTAAGTATTTTATATAACTTTGTTATTTAATCAGAATAATAACATTTAACAAAAACTTACATGTTTTAAGCAATATGTCAAGCAGATTCCATGGGTTATGAAATTTAATAATAAATTGACAAATACTTAGGAAACTTTTTCTGTTTCGGGTACAGTTGTAAGTGCTTTACACATATTAATTCTCATTTAATTCTTACAACATTGTGACAAGATATTATTATTATTCCTATTTTGCTGATGAGGAAACTCAGACTACAGAGATTCTAAATTTTCAACAGGAGTTATTATGTCTCTTTTAAAGAGGGAAAATCCTGAAATGTGAATAAGTTAAGTTACTTACCTATATTAATTTTACAGAGTCGCTATAACAAATTACCACAAACTGACTGACTTAAAACAATAATAAATTTATTGTCTCACAGTTCTGGAGGCTAAATAAAATTCTGAAATCAAGGTGTCTGCAGGCCCAAGCTCTTTCTGAAAGTTCTAGGGAGAATTTTTTTTTTTCATATTAGCTTCTGGTGTTGCTAGCAGTCTTTGACATTCCTTGGCTTGTATACACATTATTCATGTCTCTGCCTCTGTTATCACATGGCATTCTCCTCTCTGTACATTTGTCTCTGTATCTGTTCTCCTCTTATAAGGCCTTACTGGATTACGGACCACCCTAATGACTTCATGATAATTTACTCACATCTGTAAAAACTGAATTTTCAAATAAGGCCCCATTCCAAGGTGCCAGATGTTAAGACTTCAACATATCTTTGTGGGGACACATTTCAACCTATAACATTACCCAAGGCCATTAAGCTCATTAATGACCCTACTAGGATTTGATCGTGGGCTTATCTGACTCTAAAGCCCATGTTTTTGACCACTGTGTTCCACGCAGCATACAAGACTTGAGTCACCTTTAGCTCTACAAGCTAACTAAAGTTATTAATAACAATGGCAGTCATCAAAACAAAAGCATTCAATGTCAAAAATATATATCATTTAGATATTTACTTAAAACATACATGAATAACTTTTATAATAAAATTAATACTTCAGTTTAATTTTTCAAACTATAATATGAAATTTATTTATAAATAAATGAAACAGAATTTTATACATAAAAATCTCATTTGTTTATGCTATTACTAGCACAAATACCTACTTTTAAAGAAAATTATTTATCAAAAGACTGCTTATCTCAGCTTAGTAAATTTTCTTAATGTTTTTTAGTGAAATGGTTTGGTTTTACTTATGTGAGATTTCTACTTTCTTTAAATTTTATTTTATTCAAATATCCAAATATTTACTAACTTTATGTTCTTTTATTTATATTTATATAAATATAAAAAATGGTGTTATGTGTTTTTTCCACATTATATTTTATAGCTAACGATTATTAAACCCACATGGAAAAAATAGATTCAATATTTTTATACTTGTAGAGGTGACTGTACTCACATGATAATTTTACCAAATAATTGTAAACAGCACAATTTATAGTGCTAGTAGCATTAAAAAATTTAACATAAATTTCTCTAATTTTGGCATTATTTCTGTAGATCCTTTAGAAATATCTACACTATGGAAGAAAGTTTTAGTTTTAACTAAACAGTTACATCTGCAGCATTTATCTTATTTTGGTAATCACACACATTGTAGACATCCCTGTATTCTTTACTGTTTATCTCACAGAAGCATTCTAACTGGTTTCCTAGTATGTTTTCTTCCATTGGAATACATTCTGCATGCCAAGGGCAGAATGATCCTGGTAAAGGTCGAGTGTAGTCAAGTCACTTTCTTGCTCAAAATCATGCTGTAGTTTAACATTTCCTGTAGAAATGAAGTTTACAGAATTGCCTTGAACAAGGGAATAATAAACAAAACAAAAAACATAAGCAGTTAATAACAAAATAATACTTAGGAGGGGCAGATGAAAGAATTTTCTTAGTAATAGGAAAACATGGCAAAGTCAACACAAGCTTACCAGTTAAAGGGACTAATTCAAACGTGCATATTTAATCATGTGTGTTACCATTTTTATTGTGTTAGACTTTTGAATCTATTTTAATAAATGAGGTTAGTCTGTAATTTTCTTTTCTGGCTCTGCAATTTTTCTTTTTGTTTCTAGCTTAGATAGAAATATAGACATTTTGTTTATTTTATTACTTTCCTTCATTTTGATTGATATTTATTTATTTTATTAATTTTTCCAAAGAACTAACTTTTAATTTTGAATATTTGGTCTGTTTCCTATTTCATATGCTTTAACTATTATCCAGATTTCTCATTTCAACTTTCATGATACTACATGCAAGAATCTTAGCTCTTCCTTTAAAAGCAACATTTAGGCATCATCATTATTAGTAGATTATATGGTTACTTTTATCTATGTGACCTTTGGCAAGTTTCTTACACCCTCTGAGCCTGGAACGCCTTATCTTAAAGTAGACAATTCTATCACTGGTTTAATAGAGTGGCTCTTATCATACAAATAATAATTTTAAGCGATTAGCACAATGCTGACACTGACTAGGTTTTCTCGTAGAAAATACTGATGAAGATGGTGATGATTATGTTGGTGTTATGCTGTGCCTATTTAAATCAGGCACAACATTCTAAATCTTTTTCTGGCTGAGTTATCTGGATTGATATTTCAATTAGCCATTCTATGTGACTTCTATGACTAATTACATGTAGGAGCTTATGTAAAACATATCACTTTGTCTACAGATAAATTTATTTTATTTAGTTTAAATATTCTACATGGCCTATTTAAGGCAATTAATTCTTCACATGTACTCCCAAATAAATGTTAATGTCTGTGTACTTATATCTTAGGATTCATGAGGTAATGTCTAAAAACAACTGTGAATTCTTTGGAGAAAATACAAGGTCAGAGTCCAAATTGTGATACGTATTATGCTTGTGTTTACAAACTAGAAAGCAAGCTCTTCTACTTCAGAGGACATGAACTGTCAAACCCTACTGTATTTGAAGCACTATCATAACAGCTCAGGAGGAATACAAGAGTGAGCAAGGATGCAAAACTGATGAACTGAGGAAAAATGGGTTCTAATAAGAAAAAGTTGAAATTAAAAATGTCAAAGTAAAGCAAATTTGAAGAAACAGAATAATGATATAGGATCATCTTACTTAATAGCCTCTTGCACATAGTTAATCATTGTTTCCTCCTTGAAACACTTTCTTTACTTGTTTCGGGATAAAACATTCTGTCTTGGTCTTCATTCCTCCTCTTGACTTTGTTCTCTTGCCTCTGGTGCTGGCTCCCCTTCAACTCCCTGACCTCTAAATGTGAGGCTGTTTTAACACGCAGCCATTGAGTGTTTTTCTAGCTATGCATCCTCCCTTAATGATCTCATACAGTCTCAGGCTTTAAATATCATCTATATGCTAATAATTACCAACTTTATTTCTCCAGCTTGGACCTATCCCTTTGACTCTACACTGGTTTATCAGCTGCTTATTTGAAATTTCAGCTTGAATGTCTAATATGTGTCTCAAATTTAGCCTGTCTAAAACAGCCTTGAATAGCTTCCATTCCACCATTTGCCTGGTCCTTTGCAAATCTCCTATCACATTCTTTGATATTTCAGGACATGGGCAATCATTTTTCCCCCTTTCACTCAGGCCCCAAATCTTCTTATCATCCTGGTTCTTCTGTTTCCATCACACATCCAGTCCACCAGCATGCTTTGTCAGCTTTGTATCTTCAAGTTATACCCAGAATATGAGCACTTCGTACCACCAGTTTTACCTCCCTGAATTGCTGTAATAGCCTCCTAGCCAATGTCTCTGCTTCTGCCCTTGCTTTGCTGTAAGCTCTCAAACAGTGGTGTGGTTGGCAGAACACAGCTTCAGTTGATCATTTCCAGCCACATTCATTTGTCATCTTATAATGCATCTCTAGGAGAGCCAGTATCATATTAGGTACTGTTATATGAACGTTAAGTTTAGTTCTACTTTGTAGATAGCATGGCCTTGCTCTAGAGTTCCAGCAGACTACATTATAATTTTCCTATGAAGCATTACATAAATCCTCTATAATGTCTTTTTCTATCACAGATGTACCTAAGACCAAAATATCTGTCAGGTTAAATTACCCAAGCTTAGTGTCACTTATACCAAAATCTGAAAACCTGGATTGCTAAAAAGCCTTTTCCTGCACCGTATGCTACTAAAACTTTGCAGTTATTAATGTCATTCTGTAGAATAGCCAGAGAAATCTTCCAGAATGTGGCCTATAAGCGATGGTGCTTCCTTCTTTGAGATGAAAGCTGCAGGATGCACTAATTGTTTCTTATTTTGGAAGGTATTTTCTGGAATGCTATAAACCACTGGTTTTCTTAAAATGGTATTAATATGGTAGTATCGTAACTCTTTACATAATTCATGTCTCACTCTGTAAAGTGCATGTGTCTTTCCAAGGCCTCCAGCCCACTTGCCACTTGTTTCGTATCTGGGTTTGATTAGTACAATGTTATCAATATAGTGGACCCATGGGACATTCTGCTGGCTATCAGTTCTGGATTTCATCAGAAGATGTCCCACTGAACATCTGCAGAATACAGTTCTAAATGTCTTCAGAATCCTTCTCCTACATATTTTATAGGTGCTATAGTTCTTTCATGATCATTTATTTTTCCTTTCTTAGGAAGTTCAGGACATCCTTGACCTTGTTATGTGGTGATTTAATCTAGTTGTTGCCATAGTGGGTAGGAAGGAAAGTAGGGAAATTGCTGAGGCGACAAGAGTTGTCCCATGGGGGTTGTAAAAAGCCTTCAAAAAACGATGAAGCATTCAGCTCTATTCCAGAAGACACAGAGGTTTTAGAAGAATTTGATAAAAGAATATTCTCAACTGCGCTAATCCCAGACGTCCTCATCCTATGTTTTACATTTACACGGCTATCCTGTAATGTAAATCTACCAGCGCCTTATTGCCTTATTTTCTTAACATCCTTATTGCCAGCAGAGCAGGTAATCCAACCTTTAAAATCAAATTTTTACTTCCACCTCAAATTTTTTCAGGAACCAAACTCAGATGGAGAATAGTGTGTGCAGAAATTTTTATGAGGAAAAGCTCCAAGGATCAACATTTCTAGAGTAGAGAGAGGGAAGAATTTAGGTACTTGTGATTGTGGGTTACAGCACAGTCAGAGTATGACTTCAATCCGCTTCACAAAGAACTCTGATGCTGTAACCGTGTTTTATAGTTTTCCTGAGTTGAAGTAAGGGGGATGGGTATGTATACTTCTAATTCAATTTGTGATTAGATGCATATCCCCAGGGAATGGGGGAGTGATCTTGGACATAGCATATCACTTTATTAAAGGTAATTTTCAAAGATAGCTGGGAGCAGTACAGGACACATCCACAACAACCTCCAAATTTGGTATCAACATTTTAGAAATTTTTCCAAGAATAATTTTTGATTAATATGGAACTGGTACTGGCACAAATGAGTCTCTCCCTGTGTAAATATCAACCAGCTTTAAGACAAATGAAAGTCAAAGGCTTGCAGAGTTGGAAGAGGCTGAGAAATCATTTAGTAAAAAGTTCTCGATTAGAGCCTTGAACCCACTTGACAACATTCTCAACACATCTATGGACATCTGCATTATTAGAATACTACTTTCATAGATTTGATCATTTTGAAAATTTTCGCCTCTTGTTGAGAAGACTCTGCCTCCTCATAACTTCTACCTTTTCTTCTATTTTGACATTAAGAATCCCATATGTGTAACAAATTCTAATGAAAGTGTTTCAGACACATGAAGATGACTATTAAATAATGCCCCACACATCCCCATTGGCCAACTTCAACCAACTTCATGTGGCCAAATTTTAATTCTATCATGATCTGGTTTAGTGTCTTGTGACTTCAAGTTGTTAATTTTTCTGTGTCACTTTCAGATCCGAACACAGGGTATCCAGGTATGACTCACACAGAACATGGGATATCCCATTTTTTAAAGAAAATGTACTTCTGTTATAACAGTTTCATATCTTATTAGCTCTTTTGGCAACTACATCATGAGACATGTTACTCAGTGCTTGGAAACTGCTATATCATTGTTATAATTAAAGCATGGAAAGCGATGCTTTAGCTCATTAATTGATATAAACTTTCTTGTTTAATCTTCTAGAAAATTATGAGAGTGAGATACTATTCGATGCTATTTGAAACAAGAAAAAGTGCAGATAGATGTGAAAATAAAACACGAAGGGTAGTAAAGATGAAGAGATGATAGCATGCGCCTGAAGAATAGGTGAAATAATATATAAAACTTTAATTATCATAGGAATATAAACTTTGCATTTTTAAAATTTCGTCTGCTGAGGAAGAAATATCATGAAAGAACATGGTAAAGGTAATGAATACACAAAGATTAGAACCCAAATTTTAATTAGTTTACACAAATGGTTTTGCAGCTAATCTACAAAATTATGGTTGGAAATTTCATATTTTTTAACCTCTAGATTACAAGATTATTCTTAAACCTCATGCCATAAACAAGATGATTTCTAACTTTCTGTCTTCTCCGCCTTTATTTCTACAAAGGACCCCATCTTACAACTGCTTAAAACCCACTGGTTTCAAAAGAACTCCATATAAAATCTTTCTAAGTTGTCATAAATTTATAGTGATCCTGAACTTTTTGTTCTTGAAACACAAAAATGGGCCAATGACTTGCAGTTTATCACCAGGTTTAAGGGGTGACTTTATATCCCTCACATAGGACCCCATTATCTAAAATGAAATCCTCGATATCTAAGAAAAATGTAGAGACAGCCAAGTTTGGCCTCGTGAAAGTTATGATCTACAAATGAATGGCAAATATTACATGGTCTGGAAATCCAGAACACTTTAACAGATGCGAGCAAAAGTTAATAATGTTAACTTTCTCTAGGAATGGTCGTATCTGTGTAAGAGAATAAGCTTATGGACTGTGGTACTTAAATTGTTTATTAAGAACATTTTCCTGGCAAATGCTGAGAATAGAAAGAAAGATAAGCTTTGATAAGGGAGCAAAATCCTGAGTTAAGACCTTGTCGGCAGCAGCATCACTATAAAACTGCTATTTGGCTTTTATTGTTATTTAATACTCAGTTATTTAAAATACTTACATGAGAGCTCAAATGCTGCTACAATATACCAGCAAGACATTAATTGTGCATTTTAAAATGGCTAAAATATCAATTTATGGTTTAAGCATATGACTGTATTTATGGAGTTTCCCTATAATCATTGTAAGGCTTGCTTTCTCAATTGTCTTTCAGCTATGGATGACAAACATTTTACCAGAATTAAATCTTACTATAGCATTGGCTGGCAGGTAATAACATCCAAACTTTGTCCTATTAATAGTGAGTATTTATTTGTGTTTTGTAAACATATACTTATCAATTCATTGAAGGCCTAACTAGTTGGCAGAATGGTAGGTATGCAGAAAACTACAGAAACCAAAGGATGAAGACATAACTTAACCTTGAACATAAGTAGAACTAAAGTTTTAGGCCATTCGCTTCTAAATTGTTTCCTATAAATTTTGAGTAATTAAATGTGGTTGACCTGTAGTAGCAAGACCTAGGTTCTAGTTTCATACTATATAACCAATTAAGTGGCTATAGGCCAACTTCTTTAATTTTTCCAGGCTCAGGTTTTCAAACACAGGAATTGGAATAGCTGCTCTTAATAGCTTATTGTTTTTCTAATATTTTGGGACTTTAATATCATATATATTATTAGGTCATATGTATATGGCCTTTTTGCTCCCTTATCAAAGCTTTTACATATATATATATACTGTAAATTCAGAAAGACTTGGTTTCTATATACCAGAAATTGTAATTGAATGCTGATAGAACCTAAATCTAAGTTAATGTAAAGAGAACTGTATCATACATATTAAAAAACAAAGTAGCTACTGACTTCACTTATGACCAAAAATGGACTGAGATCAATTTGAAAAAAAAATACATGAAAAGATAATTTTAAAGATGTTGAACATCATGCAATGAAGGGCAGTAATCTATGTGTGATAGAAACCAAATGAAGTGGGCCCTACAATTTTCTTAGCTAACTCCCTGGAGAAAGTTTCCAGGCTATGACACAGAGAGAAAAAGTCCAGGCAAAGTCCAGCAGTTTTCCTGAGTTGTAATAAAGCTGGAGGTCAGGAGAGAACAAGGCAGTTATAATTCTTAGGCAGAGTATCAGTACGGTACCAAGAGAACCTCACAGAGATAGAACTCTCAATATTTGCAGAGAGTCTCTTTAAAGAATTAGTGTGAATGCTGATTAGCACAAGTATATGAGGGGAAAGAACCTTCCAAATAATTATAAGAAAGAGTGACTTTGATCCTATACCTCAAAGCTAGCATGGAAAAACTTCATAAGTCACAGGGTATCAGGCAGAGTAAGAAGAATCTTGTCTCAGCAAGGACAGCAAAGTTTAAAAACAAATCTAGAAGAGTAAGAAAACTTCCAAGTAACTTAATCATGCTCCAAAACAGTGATAGAATGTATATAAGAATATTAAAGCATGCAGCACCCAACAAGATAAAACTCACAATGTTTGTTATTCAATCAAAATTGAAAGCATGCAAAAAAGCAGGAAAATATGACCTAGAATTAGAAGACAAATTAGTCAATCAAAACCAATCCAGGACTTAGATAGATGTGAGATTAGCAGCAATGATATTTATATAGTTATTAAAGTCATGTATCATTTGTTCAAGAAGTCAGTGGAATGATTGAAAATGTTAAATAGAAATGTGTCAGATATAAAATAAAAATTTCAAATAAAGTTCTAGAGATGAAAAATATTGGAGATTTAAAAAAATACACCTTTGGGGGTTAGCATTGTATCAGACAGTACACAAGAAAAAACTAGTGGATTTAAAGACATAATATTACAGGTATTGATCGACTTACGACCTATGCAACTTACGACCATTTGACTTTATGACCACAATTGCTAGCCACGACTGCTCCGCATCTGGCAGTGCAAACATTGCCCAGCTGGGCGTACAACAGTGCGGACCAGCTTCCGGCTGCACTACCATCTCCGCGTGCACCATTTCAACTGTTATCTCAGACTTGGTACAGCAATTTGTGCTTTGTGTCTTGGTTATTTTTCATCAAACCCCTCCCAAGATGCCTACCAAGAGGAAATTGTCTTTGTCTATGCCTCAGCCTGCCAAGAAGGAAAGAAAGGCCATCGATCTCGACACGAAAATGAAGGTAATTAAGCAGTACGAAGGAGGAAAGAAAGTGAATGTAATTGCACGTGATACAAAGTTATCATTTCACAGTACTGTACATATAGCCTACTCAACTTACGACCAAATCATGTTACAACCGGTCTGTTGGAACCAATCATGGTCATAAGTCGAGCACTAGCTGTAGAGGCTTTTCAAAATAAAATACAGACAGAAGACTCAAACACACACACACACACACACACACACACACACACACACACACACACACAAAACATCCATGATAGATAATGTCAAGTGGTCAAGTATATGTGTAATTGGAGTCTCCAAATGAGAAGAGAGAGAGGAGAGAGACAGAAGAAATAATTGATACAGAAAGTCCAATTTGTTTTCAAATTGATTCAAACTATAAACCCCACAGATCCAGGAAGCTCAATAACATTCAAGCACAGGAAGATGAATAAAAATACTACAATGTATATTATAATTAATCTGCTAAAAGTAATAAAAGCAACCACAATAAAATATTACATTATTATTGGGAAATAATTATTTTTTTTATTTTTTTATTTTTTTTATTGCATTTTAGGTTTCGGGGTACCTGTGAAGAACATGCAAGATTGTTGCATAGGTACACACATGGCAGTGTGATTTGCTGCCTTCCTCCCCTTCACCTATATCTGGCATTTCTCCCGATGCTATCTCTCCCCAACTCCCCACCCCCCACTGTACCTCCCCCATTTCCCCCCAACAGACCCCAGTGTGTAGTGCTCCCCTCCCTGTGTCCATGTGTTCTCATTGTTCAACACCCGCCTATGAGTGAGAACATGCGGTGTTTGATTTTCTGCTCTTGTGTCAGTTTACTGAGAATGATGGTTTCTAGGTTCATCCATGTCCCTACAAAGGACACTAACTCATGTTTTTTGATGGCTACATAATATTCCATGGTGTATATGTGCCACATTTTCCCTGTCCAGTCTATCATCGATGGGCATTTGGGTTGGTTCCAAGCCTTTGCTATTGTAAACAGTGCTGCAATGAGCATTCGTGTGCATGTGTCCTTATAGTAGAACGATTTATAATCCTTTGGATATGGGAAATAATTCTTAATGGATCTCTTACATTTTCTTTTCTCTGTATCTTATAAGGAAGGCAACACTGCCTTTTATTCTGGACTTCTTTTTAAGTGCATATAGTGAACAGTAGAGCCTCCCTCCAGAGCAAAGAGCAGTCATACTTAATATACATTATTAACAATTTAGACTTCCTAAGCTCGGGGTTTATCTGATGTAATTCAACCCATTGCATGCGCAGGTATTATTTCTCTATCTCTTTGCATCACTCTGTGGGAATTGGGGTACTGAGACTTGCATAAAAACACTGATACTGCGGCTACTGTTATTAATATGAGTAATAACTTTTTATTTGTCTCTGACCCATGAATTTTATGTCTTCTCACAGTTTCCATGAAAATATAGCAGGCTGGCACGCTAGCTTATAAGTCAGGTAAACTCTTAGACCCTTCACAGTTCTTGACAGTTTTGGCAACAAGATTAGGGTGCAAATATTATCATTAAAGGATTGCAGCCAAATGACAGTCAAAAAGTCCGTATCTTCAGTTTCCAAGATCACCTTTATGCTATTCACATCTGCTGTTTTTCTTTGTGAATGGGTAACTCAGGAAGGACGTTTCCATTAGTAACTGGAGAGAGTTAACTGCCTCTGTTCTAGTAATAGAGTGAGGGAAGGGAAAGAAAAGAGACAAGAGGCTAATACATTTTCTATCTTGAAATAATTTAAAACTTACAAAATATTTGCAAGCCAGTTGAAACAAAGTTTTTTTCTGAATTGTTTTAGTATGTTTGGCCAATATTAATCCCTATTATCCAAAGTGAGTAATATACATTTTCTACAAAATAGAGCATTCCTCTATAAAATTATAATCAAACATAAAATCAGAAAATTAACATTGATAGGCTACTACTACCTCCACTGGCCCCATTTAAGTGTTATGAATTGCCTATTTTGAAAGGAAAAAAAATTAATCCAAATTTGTGTTTTGCATTTAGTTGTCATTTTCTGGGGTCCCATTAAGTCTGGATTAGTTCCTCAGTTTTTTTTTAATTTCTTGACTTTCAACAATTTAACATTTTTTTAAGATTAAAGGCCAAATATTTTGTATAATGTTGCTCCATTTTTATTTGTCCCATGTTGCTTCATAATAAAATTCAAGGTATATATTTTAGACATTAATACCGCAGAAGTGATCCTGTATTCTCATTGCATCTTCTCAGGTGATAAATAATTTTAATTTAATTTTCTTTAATTGCCCACTTTTTGATTGAGTTTTTTTTTTTTTCTTCTAAACTTGTTTATTTTCCTTGTAGATTCTGGATATTATTAGCCCTTTGTCAGATGGATAAATTGCAAAATTTTCTCCCATTCTGTAGGTTGCCTGTTCACTATGATGATAGTTTCTTTTGCTGTACAGAAACGCTTTAGTTTAATTAGATCCCATTTGTCAATTTTGGCTTTTATTGCTATTGCTTATTGTTTTTTAGTTATGAAGCCTTTGTCCATCCCTGCCTGTGTCATCAATGGTATTGCCTCGGTTTTCTTCTAGGGTTTTTATGGTTTTAGGTGTTACATTTAAATCTTTAATCCATCTTGAGTTAATTTTTGTATAAGGGGTAAGGAGGGATACAGTTTCAGTTTTCTGTATGTGGCTAGCCAGTTTTCCCAACACTATTTATTAAATAGGGGATCCTTTCTCCATTTCTTCTTCTTTTTTTTTTTTTTT
>NW_016107516.1:3453160-3461938 GCF_001604975.1 Cebus imitator
GGAGGGACCTATAATCTCCACGTGTTAAGAGAGGGAGGTGACTGGATCATGGCAGTGGCTTTCCTCATGCTGTTCTCATGATAGTGAATTCTCAGGATGGTGAGTTTTCATGAAACCTGATGGTTTTATAAGGTATTTTTCCCTGCTCTTGCTCACCGCTCTCCTGAAGCCTTGTGAGGAAGGGATCCGCTTCCCCTTCTGCCATAATTGTAAGTTTGCTGAGGCCTCTCTAGCCATGCAGAACTGCGGGTCAATTAAACCTCCTTGGTTTATAAATTAGCCAGTCTTTGGTAGTATCTTTATAACAGTGTGAAAATGGACTAATGCAGTGACAAATAAGGTGTTAAAAGACTACCTTGTATTTTCCCTGAGTCATCCCTGAAATCCAAGTTTTTTAGTCAAAAATCCTATTTAGAAACCAAGATCTGGGCTCTGGGAGAGCTTGAAGCTATTGAGTGTCATCACTCACATGTCCTCTCAATGGGCAATCTAGGGTATGCATATGTATGTATATGCATATACATGTTTGTGTGTGTGTGTGTGTGTGTGTGTGTGTATACACATATATATGTACCACATGTCTCACCTACATACATATCTCTATCTATATACACATACATTGAAAACCACAAATTTATACCAATACCAATCCAATATCATCAGTTAATTTTTATATCCTCCCTTTACTATTAACCTCAGTTTAGGTACTTATTTTCATTCCTCCATGATGTAATAGATTGCCTATCACAGCTGCCAATCCTCTGCATGGAAATTGTTCTTACTCCTTTCCAGCTCTAATACCTTACACCAAGTCACTCTTGTTTCCCCAAACTTTCAACCCACATACGCATAAGACACATAATGCCACATGGTCACCTACCTTACTCTGACCCATCAAATGGATTTGGGGACTAAATTATTTAGGAAGTATAAAAGAAAGGAGAGAATTAAGGAAGGCTGGTTATTATAAATGTGTATGACCCTGGACTGCATAAAACAAAAATTGAGAAATGTTTAACCAAAGGCACTTCAGTTGTTTTTCATTCTCATAAGCAAATGAGGACAGGTGGAAACAGAGAGCTTTGGATACGCTTTATTTCAGCCTTTACTTGTAGTGCAGTAGCTTGTGTCTAAGTAGTCTGCCCTCCCCTGTGGAAGTGTTGGTATGGATGGTGTAAGAAAACTAGAGAGAGAATTCCTGCATAGTACATTCAGTAACATGTTTACCAAAGTGTTTTTGGCCATCCAAGGGCTTAAATTAGATGTATGGAGAAGAAAATATTTTGCTCTAATCTATGAATTAACTTTGGGTTAAAGGATTAGAACTTCACCGGCCTTTGTTTCTTAACTCAATTCTTTGCTATTTCTTCCACTGAAAAAATTGCAGTAAGATGTATTGAATATGTCAGATTTCTGGAATGGAGATATAAGACTTGTGATACGTATATTGCTAACCATAGCTAGTAATAGTTCAGCCAATAAAAATCATAAGATTTCATCTTTTTTTGCCTGCAACAGTGAGTGAATGTTTGTGGATTTCAAATGGATTATACCTCATCTTTATATTTTATTTTACAAAAGAATATATGTGCATAAAGTACAAAGAGAATATATCACCTATAATTCTGCTTCCTAGAAGGTCTTTAAAAATCTATTGATTAATCTTTTATATATTTATATATGCTAACATATGCATATGTAAATTTAAGATTTTTAATGAATTTTTGATCTCTTGTGTGCATTTTTCAACAAATGACCTTTTTAATATATCAACATGTCATCAAATATTAGTTTACAAAAGGCTTTTTGTTGGCATAAAATTTATTTTATACATTTGTCATTATTTATTTAACTAAATGGCTCTTGGGGGCATTTATGTCATTCATTTCTTCTTTATGAATGTCTTGCCATAAATATCTTAGTAAAATTTTTTTGTACCTTATTTTTTCAAATAACCTCTTAAAAGTTTGGTCAAAATAAAACTTTTAAGTTTAAATTTTCCTTCAGAAAATTTGAAATAACTCCAGTTGCCTTATGAGAGTATCCATGGATCCCATCTTTTTTTTTTTTTTTTTTTTCAACATCTGATAACACACAGTCTTTAAAAGTTTTGAATTATCTTTACCAAATTGATAAATGAATGTGGCATACCATTTCAATATGCATTTTAATTAAAAGAGCCACTAAATATTCTTTCAAATATTTAGTGACTATATTTCTTCCTCTGGGAATTACTTATATATATTAATTCACTAAGTATTATTAAAGACCTAATTAGCCAAAGACCACCAAGCAGAAATCTAAAGCTGAGGGAATTAGCCTGACTGACTCAATGCAGGAATGGAGGGCACTCCAGAGGAATGATAGAATGCCACCTGACGAGAAAGAGAGCAAGGGAAGCATAGTAAGGTTTTGGTTCTTGCTGCATGACTCTGCAGAATGTTTAAGGGAAGAGGGTATTAATTCTGGATTCATTGCTTCTTCTAGACAAAACAAAGAATTCAAGTTTATCTAGGGATTGGGTGTTGTCATGAGGTAAAAGCATTTTAGCAATCAGGTGTTCCCAGTAACAGATAAGAAAAGCAAAGAACTTCTGGGGGCATAATCAGTAAACAAACAGAAGCCACAAAAAGAAAGAGTTTGCTATGGTATTTTTGCAGGATAGTCTTGTGGAAATAATATTTTCCACTAATTTAGATGCTAGCTTTTTCTGTGTTCAACCTTTCATCCAGCCTGATTAATGGCAGAGTGGCCTTTTCCTTTTCAATTCCAGTTGATATTTATTTTTGCAGTTTCTGACAGAGCTTTACACTTGATAGAATACAGTTAAGCAAATTATAGGCAATGTACATTATTGGATAAAGACACAGAATTTTCTATTATGCATTCTTAAATTTGAGGTTTGGCATGTCCTTTCATAACTGAATAACTGTAGACAAGGTATTTAATCACTTTATTTTTATATTTGTAAAAAGGGACTAGTAATAATGTAATATCTGTAGACAAATTGAGAAAATTAAATGTAATTATTTATATAAAGCACTTATAAAAATGTCTGACTTGATGTAACTCTTAAAATAGAATAGCAACTAAAATGGTGTTTTCAGTAAGAGTTTCACATGAGCTAATTTGTGGAAACAATTAGTGACAAGCACATGATTTTATGTGTGTACATGTGAGAATTAAAGGACATCAGACTGTGTGGAAGTTGTTAACACATATTTTTATAATCGGACAAATTGTGGGGGGTGTTGGTTGATGAATCATGGTATTGGGAAGAGAAAGAGGAACAAAATTTTGTAGATGTAGATGATATTATAGCCAGCACTCTCCTATTACCCTAGCATAGAAATGGTGAAGAGATAGTGAGGAATAGGTCTAGATATTACAGACTACTAGGCTGTGGCTTCTATTACAGAAACAAGAATGTACCCATTTCCAGGATTTTCCTGGCAGAAGACTAAAGTTCTGTCTTCATGATTCTTGATGTAACTTAATTAACTTGAAGGGCATGTACAAAATAAAGAGAACTGAAATGTTTCACAGAACGAATTAATAAAATGAGAGGCAGAGATGTACAAGACATGGAGAAAACATGGTAGGGGCAGGTATTCAAATGCTAATCATCAGATTAGAATAAAGAAACATCTCAAAAAGAGGAGAAGCATCATTCCATTATGAAATGGAGGAGAAATAAGATGCCAAGCATATGTGGATTCAGAGCAAAAGTAGTGAAGGCAGATGGATTAGAATTAAATACAGTGAAATAGTTGATGTAAATGATACATGCACTTTGGTTGTTGTACAAATACCAGTAGATCAATCCACTGTTTGGGCTATAATGTACAATGGTCTGGGATGGTGAAGAAATGGTGAACTCTGCTAGGAATAATATTACTAAATCCGGTCAATAAAATAAGTGAGAGACCATTTGAAGAGGTTCTAGACATTATCCTGCTCTCCTTATAGCAGCTATTTTGGCTCCCACTCAAAAACATGACCTTGGGGAGGCAGTGGTCTTGGTGTCCTAAACATGACAAATCACTGAGGAAACCAAGTTGTTGGATGCAACAACCAGTCTACTATCATCATGCAGCCAGAACGCACAGTATTGCTGCCAACTCAGTAGAGCTTAGAAAATGTTAGAGAAACTGTGTGTGAAGGAGAGGAAATGAATAAAATTTAGATGTATTTGCTGCTTTCTTCAGTAATTAGACTAGAAAAAAATACTTAAATAAAAACTATGCCATTAATGTGTGATATCAGTTCAACTTTACCCTGGACCAACCAGCTTATTTAAAAAAAAAAAAAAAAAAAAAAAACTTTAAAAAATGGAATAGGTCAACTTTGAGTCATTGGTGGAACTAAATTTAGCTAAATCTGGGTGATTTAACACCTGCTCTAATAATGTCGTTCTTATATTATTGTAGGTGAAGGGTTGTGTTTTGGTTTTTAACTCTATGCACTTTGTCTTATTTGACTTATGTTTTTTGGTAAAGCTAGTCATACTTAGAAAAGAAGAAAAATTAGTCTGTGTTAAGTATGTCAGTTGAGGGGGTGATAGAAATTCAGAATTATTCTCATAAAAATTCTGGAACTGCCCTTTGGTTGTGACCAGTTTTAACATTATACTATTTTGAGCATTTTTCCTCTGCTCCATCTGACCTTTAAATACTTACACAAGCGTTAATTGCCTTGAGCAGTCATGGAACAACTGTGCAACCCCTAATTACAAATTTCTGAAAGTTTTCACCATGTTCTTTTCAACTTATTTGTAGACCAGTGTTAGGAAAATATTCCTGGAGATTATCCAAGGATATATGTGTAGGTGTGTATGTGTGTGTGTGTATACATATATGTTTGTATACATATATTAGAAACTTTAGCATAAATTTGGAATAAATAAAATTCATTAACTTTCACTGGCAAAATTAACTGTAAAGCCAATTAAAATTATATTAAAAAATGTTCTAATCTAAGAAAAAATTAATTTTATCTCAACAATGTTATATTTAAACTTCCAAAACTTATTTGTTAGATTGTCACAACAAGATGCTGCTGTAACCTAAACTAAGTCATAATTTTAAAAATGTTACCTTTCTTAATGGAAAATCACAAATATTCATTAAGGTATGAAACATCTGATTTAATTTTTAAAACCTTGTAGCTTAAAAAACAAAATAAGATATTTCAAATTATGTTGAACTTTGCAGATCACAGAAATGATGTGAATTTTTTTTTTAATGTTTTTCTTGGGAAAAAAAGGAGCCATTTTGTCCCTTGAAATAATATAGAAGAAACCAAAACAAAAAATACGCAATAAGTGAAAATATATTTAGTTCATTAACTCTGCTTTAATAAGCTTGCATATCAGGTTATTCAGGTTATACATAAAAAGTTTTCCTAACTTTCATTACAGGTTAGACAGTAAGAAGAGACACTTAGCAGCTTCACGCTTATAATAATTAATTGTTTATTTTATCCGTATTCAATAATTATTTAAAGCATAATAGAACAGAACTAAATACTCTAAGAAAGCTTTTGGTAACTCAACATTTATTTTTAAAAATTTATAACAAAGTTGATACAAAAATATTTGTATTATTTTAATATAAAATATAACAGTGAACTGGACAGAAATATGAAGATCTAGTCCTTATTCAGATTTTTCTTAGTCATTGTCAAATGTAAACTTAACTCTGTATCGTTCATGGTCTAAAACACTGTTTTTGCAGCTCCAACAACACTTCTTATTGAGTCTAAAGATACTATTTAGGCTGAGCACAGTAGCCCATGCCTGTAATCCCAGCACTTTGGGAGGCCGAGGTGGGTAGATCATCTGAAGTCAAGAGTTCAAGATCAGGCTGGCCAACATGGTGAAAGTCCATCTCTACTAATAATACAAAAAAATAGCTGGGAGTGGTTGCACACATCTGTAATCCCAGCTACTTGGGAGGCTGAGGCACAGGAAAATTGCTTGAACCCAGGAAGCAGAGGTGGCAGTGAGCTGAGATCACAACATTGCACTCCAGCCTGGGCAGCAAGAGGGAAACTCTGTCTCAAAATAAAGGAAAAGAGAGAAGAAAAGAAAAGTATCATTCACAGTTCTACTATGAACAAAAAGTAAATATTAAAACCAGGATTTATTCAATACATGAAACAACTGATAGCCAGTAAATTTGCCCAATATACCCTGCTATCAAGTGACAAAAATGGGATTTGAGCTTAGATTTCAACGACTTTAAAATATTCCTCCCCGTCAGTAGTTCCCAACATTTCTGTTATGCAGGTATCTATTTAACCATTAGAAATTGCAGATACCAACATTAGATATTTTAGAGATTAAGAAGTTGGCATTGGCATTAGGTTCTCTGGATTTGAATCTCACCTCTTCCAGTCAATAGCTGCATAGCCTTAAATAAATTGTTTGTGCTTTTTATGATTTAGGTTTTTAATCTCATAAAAGAGTAAAATAATAACCCTCAAAATGTTCTTATGAATAAGGACTAGGTATGATAATTCATGCTAAAATAACTAGTAGGCCAAGCTTATAGTTGGGAACCACTGTACTATACCTGCTATATATTATTTAAATTATTTATATTTTTATAGCAGGTAAAAATTATCTTCCCTTCTTTTGCTGCAATAAGGAATGGCTTTCTACTTAATTATTTTTCTTTATTGACACTTTGCCCTGAATATTCTCCTAATGGAAGCTACTTCTATTGTTTGCCAGAGTTAACTTTACCCAACATGGTTTTCCTTTAAACGCATCAGAAAACTCTTCACAGTGAATGACCTTACTTCCTGAAGCTTACATTAGGCCAAGGAACAGGAACCCTTTTCTGTATTTGTGTGGAGATCAAAAGCTATTATAGTATATATAGTACCGCTAGAAAAACTCCCTGTTAGCTGATAATGCCTTGGGTTGTATTATTTCGCAAAAGTTGAATATCTATTCAAGTTTACACCAATCATAATAGTGACTTTTTTTTTCAGAGACTGAGTTCCGTTTAAACCATGATAGCGTCTACTTTCTGTTCAATTTCTCTTCAAAACTTAACGTTTTATTTAAAATTGTCTGTGTGCATCATTGAAGAAACACATTTATATTTATCCCTTAAGAACAACTTTCAGAAGAGAAAGAGCTAACTTGGATCTGGGATATTTCCCTATTTAAGAAGAATTGATTCTGTTGCAACGACTTCTATAAACTGTCCAGACTACTGAAGCTTAGAAGACATGTTAAAATGGTTAAGTGTTTATAAGTAAAATGGAGAATCATAATTTCAACTGCATTCACCATCTTGTAAGCCATAAGAGACTTGTTTGCCTAATGCATCTGTGCGAAAAGAATCTCTGTCATAATGAATTTTGCTCGCATATCTTAAGCATGTGTGAAACAATGATTCTGAGGTACACTTCTGAGAGATATAGAAAGCTGTATTAGTATAACCATGAAATTGGTAAGAAACAATGGTTCCAATATTGGTGATAAAGGCAATTTCATTATCAGAAACACTTAGACACCAGACTTTTCTATGAATGCTGTAACAGAAATTTTATACATATTTTTGTAGCCATCATTTAAACATAAGCTCATGTTAAATTTTTTTTTTTTTTTTTTGAGATTGAGTCTCACTCTGTCACTCAGGCTGGAGTGCAATGGTGTGATCTTGGCTCACTGCAACCTCGGCCTCCTGGGTTCAGGCGATTCTTCTGCCTCAGCCTCGAGAGTAGCTGGGACTACAGGCATGTGCCACCACGCCCAGCTAATTGTTTTGTGTTTTTAGTAGAGACTGAGTTTCACCATCTTGGCCAGGCTGGTCTTGAACTCCTGACCTTGTGATCCACCCACCTCGGCCTCCCAAAGCTCTGGGATTACAGGCATGAGCCACTGCATCCAGCCGACCCCTCTTTTCGAAACAATAATATTAAAATCATGAAACACTAAGCATTGTAATGAAAGCAAAAAATGTTCTGTTTCATTGTCACTAAATATGCTTGCCTTTGATTTTTCAGCGTAACTAAAAATAGTACATAAAAACAAAATAATGAGCTCAAATGTTTTCTTTAAATAATCACATTTGTGCCACTTTATCTGTTTTAAGCTTTGTTGCTAGAAAGCATGACACAGCACCAAAAGAATCAATATTTGTAGAACTAAAAGATTTTGGAAACCTACCTTCTACTCTAACTTCTACTATAGGGACATAAATTTACGGAGTGAGTTCAACTTCCTCAAGCCTCTGGTCTCTTTTCTGAAAATGAGAGATTTGGTCTAGATATTTTCTAAAAACCACGTTTTGCAATAAGATTTCGAATTTCAACCACTGTCCAAATTTTACTAAGCGAAGACTGAAGTGAAAAGGGACCTTTTTTTATATCAAACATAGCTACTTGAATTTAATTTGGTTATGATGCAACATTGTTAACAAGTAGTTATGGCCATAGCTGTAACTTCAGACTTCTATAACTATGTCATAGAACATTATTAGATTAAAGTCAAATTAGGCTAGTTCTTGCCTAGTGAAGACTAAATATAGTCAATGGGATTGTTATATTAGAATGATTCTTGGTAATGATATATGGCCAAACTGTTTGACTGTAGGGCCCTACATGAATAATGGCATGGAACAAGTAATCAGTGTCAGTGGGCTAGACTCCACGAGTTTGATTGTGAAAAGTGAATGAGGTTTAGTTAGTGCATTGCCCAAATACTTTGGTTTCTTTTCTCTCTCTCTCTCTCTCTCTCTCTCTCTCTCTCTCTCTGTCTCT
>NW_016107516.1:3461958-3467963 GCF_001604975.1 Cebus imitator
TTTTTTTTGAGACGGAGTTCTGCTCTGTTCCCAGGCTGGAGTGCAGTGCCATGATCTTAGCTCACTGAAACCTCTACCTCCTGGGCTCAAGCAATCTTCTTGTCTCAGCTTCCTGAGTAGGTGGGATTACAGATGAGTGCCACCACACCTGGCTAATTTTTGTATTTTTTAAGTAGAGACAGGGTTTAACCATGTTGGCCAGGCTGGTCTCGAAGTCCTGGCCTTAGGTGATCTGCCCACCTCAGCCTCTCAAAACGCTGGGATTGCAGGCATAAGCCACCACGCCCGGCCTGGTTTCTTGAATTCTACTGATTTATCTCCAAGTTCAAAGCAAAGAATGGACAGTATCCCTAGAGAACTAGCAAGGTAAAGATTCTTACTGTAAAATTCTCTCTTGTGATTGATCAAAATGTGTTACAGAGTGTCCGTTCAGTCCTGGGTAATCAAGTAGTCACTTTATGCCAACATCCATTTCTCTTTTTCTCTTATATTTCTTTATCAATAATATTTGTGTAGAATTGCAGATTAAAGAGAGAGAAGATGCAGTCCTCACCTTGACAGGTTTTAATCTTGCTGAGAAGACAATTGTTAAACTGGTTTGCAATCAAGGATCTCACCTAAGAACATTTAAGACTGTCATCAATACACTAAGCATTCCCATCTAACTGATTTTTTAATCACAACATTCTAAATCTATGTGCATAATTAGTCCATACTTGGTGTAATTGGGTGTCCACACAGTGATAGGTTCGCCAGAAGAAGTTATTACTAGCTTTTCAGAGAAAGAAAACACCATCTTAAATTTAGTTTTTGATGGAATGTCCTCAGTAAATTTGTATTATCATGGAGTTTTTGTGTAGAAACTAATGATACAACTAATAAACAACTAATGATGTTTATTCTTTTGTCCAGCAAATATTCATTGAGCAGAGAACACAAATTTTATCCTAGACATTATGCTGAGTATTAAGCACAGTTCTCCCTCATAAGCGTGGATTTAATATGCTGCCTCTCTACTACATAATTGGCCAGTTTTGAGGGCCAGTTGCCTATTTTGGTGATTACCAATACTCTCTAAATTTAAACTCAATCTCTTGAATGAAGCTAGTATCTTATTCACCAACCACCTTGTGGTTTGGGTGTCTTGGTAAATAATATATGATATAGCATAGATGGAAAAATTAGTATCTGAGAGTGCTTAATGATCTTGCTGAGAGCGTTTCAGAAAGCCCAGATTGTTGGGGCTTAAAGAGGAAAATAGGAGACTACGTAGAATTTTCTGTGAACCTGAAGGAAAGACTTATATGATAGAAAAAAATTGAGAAGTACTTGCCTCTAGGGAGGCAGTACTGTGTAAATAAGTAGGGTAGCAGAAATGTGCTGGAAATGTGAGGTTTCTGGAATATAAGAGTCCAAACAGTGAGAAACATGTCAGAGTTTCATGGTTGTGGGATGCTTTATTGTCTTCCACTTCTGTCTTAAACATTGTATTAAGTAAAGAGTTCACTGCAGAGAGGATTTATGTTGCTGAGTCTATTTAGATAAACTATGGCTCAGGTAAACCATAACTTTTCTTAAGGAGCTGCACCGATATAACTCAGCATCCACTGGATGGTCTCAAACTACTCTAACTTGATGAATCATTCAAATGATAGAGGAATTATACAGCTCTAACAAATGGCCCCCTAATTCTTAGAAAGTTCTCAAAATCACTCTCAAAAATGAAATAATAAATTTGTTCTACACTAACATGCTGACATTTCTAATTTGGCTTATTTTTTCACATTTCATAAATTATCAGAATTAGGTCCTAAAAACCTGATGGAACTTTTTAGGCAAATATTATATTTTTTTCATCATTACAAAGCTTTATATCACCATGTTTATTACATACAAGTAACCCAATGACGAATTCAATACAGTTTTATTACTCAGTCTTAACCATTATGTTACTTTAATTTTAATTAGTGAATAATTCATTTTAATGTCACATGCTACTCTTTAAACTTTTTGAATAAGACGTGTACAAGACAAAAATTGTGTGTGTGAATGTGTGTGTTTTGCTGGCAAAACTTTTTCTCCTTCCAGTCCCTTTCCCTATCCTCCTGTCCTCCCAGTACCCACTACATAGCACTCCCCATGACATCCCCCTCACCCACAAATAAACACTGTTATTACATTTTTATATCCTTCCAAATATTTTTATACATGAACAAGTAAGTAGCAATATATACTAGCTTTTATTTTTTCCCCAGCAGGGTAGCACTCACTCTGCACAGCACTTTGCTTTTGAAGATGTTACATTTTGAAGATGTTGTCATACATTATCTAAGGGCTTCTCTGGCCTTCATCCATTATTTTAATATTTTTTAAAATGTCATTTGTCATAGTTCTAATTTCAGACCATTCTTGGAGATGGGAGTGAAATGAATGATTGTAGGTGCAAGTGCTACAGAAGGTCTCCAAACCAGCCATAACCATCATTTTTATTTTTATGTGTTTAAATACAGGATTTACTAAGGTGTAATTAGCCATTTCCTGTTTGAAATCTTCAGGAGAGATCTCATAATAAATTGTTTATTTTTTAAGTTTAAACCAGAAGCAAAAGCTTCTTATATGATGTTCATGAAATCCATTGAGCTACTGAAGACTGGGTCATCTCAGAAGTTAAAAAGTAACCCAGCAATTCCATTACTGCATATATACCCAAAGGATTATAAATCATTCTATTAGAAAGACATATGCACACATATGTTCACTGCATCACTGTTTACAATAGCAAAGACCTGGAACCAACACAAATGCCCATCAATGATAGACTGGATAAAGAAAATGTGGCACATATACACCATGGAATACTATGCAGCCATGCAAAGGACAAATTCATGTCCTTTGCAGGGACATGGATGAAGCTGGAAATGATCATTCTCGGCAAACTGACACAAGAATAGAAATACACCGCACGTTCTCACTCATAAGTGGGTATTGAACAACGAGAACACATGGGCACAGGGTAGGGAAAATCACATACTGGGGCCTCTCGGGGGGTGGGGGACTGCTGGAGGGATAGCAGGGGTTGAGGAGATTGGGGAGGGATAGCATTAAGGGAAATACCTAATGTAGATGACAGGGAGATGGATGCAGCAAAACACAATGGCATGTATATATCTATGTAACAAACATGCACATTCTGCACCTGTACCTCAGAGCTTAAAGTGTAATTAATAATAATAATAAGTAACCAGCTATAGTTTCTCTACATGGAATATTTTTCAAAGATAAGCAGTCAGATATCACTATACCTCACCACAACAGGCGTGCTGTACAATCTGTGGCCCCTCAAGATTTCCCTGCCAGGATGTTCTAAGGTAACTTTGCAACCAGTGATTTATTAACCCTGGAGAGGGGAAGCAGAAACTCTTGACATCTAAATACTATCTCAGCTCTGTGGCAAAAGTCACTTCATGTGAGACATTCTTCATTCCATGAACGTGAAAGGAAATTGCATCCATATTCCAAAGATCTCTTTCATTTTACTCCTAAACCGAAGTAGCCTTGTAAGAAAATTAGATTAATATTTCAAATTTTCATATTTGACACTGAAACTGTTAATGTGTCTTATTAATACAGTCAAATGAATATAACAACTCTTTTATGAAGTGTAAACAAATGCTAACTTTGGAGATTATTGAAGTATAGAGGGCTTAGCCTATCAGTAGCTTCAGAGTGCCACCTTCTGAAAACTTTCGCTGGACACTTTCCCCTGTTCTAGTGGCTACAGATGATCTTTGGTGTTATCTCTTCTGTCAGTAGTGATGCTTCTCATCTCTATAGCTCCTGCTTCCTGCCTCTACCTCCATTTCAGGAGTTCAATACTATATTTCATTTTCTGGACACTGGGATTTATTTTTCTTTACTTCTTGCCACCTTTTTCCTGTGCTTCCTGATGTTTGCAAACTCAGGTCTTGATCCTAACAGTGAGCTTGGCTACAGTGACAGTTATTAATGCTCTTTGTCAAAATTTCTACTTGGAATTTCCCGATTCCAAGCATTTGGTAGATCTTTTTGGGCTTGGGTGAGGTCAAGCAACTAGTTCTGGTAAATGCGTTGTGAACAGAAGTATGTGTCACTTCCTGGATGAATACTCAATGGCCTATGTGAGGCATAAGAAATTTTCTCTTCTCCTCTGTCATAAGAGTTGAAAATGTTCAGGATACTAGCAGATATGAAGGATTGAGGCCTAGAGTGATAGCATGAGGTGATCCTTCCTTATCAAACCAATATGGGGGTAAGGTATGAGCTAGAAATAAGTGTTTCTTTTTTGCTTGTTTGTTTTAAACCACTGAGATTTGAAGGTGTTTCTTATCATGACCTAACCTAATAAGCCACTGAGAGTGTTTCTTCCTTCTTGATGGTAAATAAACAACACATCAGAGTTTCTGGGTATATTACGTATTCATAGGGAAAGGTAAGAAGGGGTTGCTCTTCTAGTGCTAGAGCATTGGCTTATTTATACTCTACTCCTGAGTTCAAAACTTCTAGGGAGGCTGAGGACAACAAGCAATGTGAAAGCTGAATCGCTGACAAAGCAAGAGAGTCCAATTAGGGAAAGAGAAGATGATGTGATACAGAGCTACTGTTGGGACACTTAGCCTTGTTATGATAATGTTAGGAAGGCCTATACAGCAGTCTTCCTAATGTAGACAGAATATTGTAGAGTAAGAGATTACACAAGACACCATCTAGCATCAGAGGGAATGCCACCTGAAGTGGCAGGTGCTTCTGGCTGACAAGGAGAGCAAAGTCCAGAGAGCCAGGATGCCTTGGGTAGCAGGAGAAACAGGAACTGAGTCATACGTCTGGCTTTTAGTCACAGGCTGTCATTCCTGGAGAACTGGCAAAGACAAAAAGATTCCAAACCTGTGGTCACTGTACTGTATGGCAATCAAGAGAGATGCCTGGACTAGAGGGTCAAAAGCACAATCCTGTTTTAAGACTTGGGTATTAGGAAAGAGTTAACCGGAGAAATACGGCAGAGACTCAGTTACTGAGACAAGATAAGACCAACCACATTCCTGAAAATACTGAGTGATTACATTTCTTAGACCTTTCCTATCTATGTTCAGGATTGATTCTCAATATTGGAGTGGACTTGATCATGTAACTAAAGGTCATCGTGTCCCAACCTTAGAAATAGGAAATGTTCTGAGCAAAGCAGATCTGGAACAACTGTACAACCTGAATAATTGTTTTTTTTTTCTATTTCTGATTTTTTTTTTCTGCTTTGTCCTTGTTGTTGATCATATGAATAAGTAAAATTGCTGCAACTGGCTAGCAAAGTAATGACAGAATAGATGAGATCTGTAGTTTGACCAGACCTTCACTTATGCATCCCATATGTAAAGTGAACAGGTTAGGGCTCCCTCCAACCCTACATGGTTCTTTCGTAGCGCCTGTTCCTGAGTGATGCACAGACATGGCATTGCATAGAATGATGTCTTAACATATTTATTACTACATCTATTCATCTTTAGCACTATATATTTTTCTACTTCTATGTTTCTCATTTAATTTATTTTAGGAAAATTTTCTGATATGCTTTCAGTTCAGTCAGCCTCCGACCAGTTGTTCATGCTGTTTTTCAGTCTTAGCTTTCAGATCTAGTGCTCAGCAGTTTGTTCCCAAATGTGACCTTGGTGGTCTTTCAATCAAATTTACTATATCACTCCCAGCCCCAGCTGTATGGCATCAGGCTCCCTCAGAATATGCCCATACTCACAGAACTTTACTTCAGTGCTACACTAATCTGGCCATCTGGCTTGACCCAGCTTTTAAAACAGGCTTCAGACAGGCTCCATGGCAATAAATGTAACTATGCCTGCTATAAAGGAAGCATCCTAATGCTTCTTAGAATCTAAAGAGGTTTCTTGGATGTAATCTTTCTATTCAAAAGACATTTTTTTCCAATGTAATGCAAGTCATTTGGGCAATTAACTTATGTATTT
>NW_016107516.1:3467973-3488837 GCF_001604975.1 Cebus imitator
TAGAAATACAAATTTATTTTGAAGATAATGTAGAGAAAAAGAAAAAATAAACGTTTTGCTCAACGAAATAACAGTTTTATCAGATGAAACAAATGTAGCTATATACGACATGATATGTTTTAAAATGATTTTTGAATGAAAGTCTGCAGGTCTCTACTATAAGCATGATTTTGTCTCTGAATAGCTTTCAACCTAGACAAAAATTATATAAATTCTGTACTCTGAAAGAAGAAAAATGAAAGAAGAGAATCCAGACTAGACGAACTCTAAAGTCACTTTTAATATGTGATTATAATTATTATTTTAAGAGAAATATTCAGGTCACAGTGTCTGGTTTGTTTCAAGAATTAATATGAAATTTGCAGTTGTATTTTATTTTAGGATTACCCATACAGAAATATTCTGCAGCTGATCATGAGAACTTCTGTATTTTAAGAACAGTAATTTATTGAGTTTATTTTGCACCAAGCATTTGCTAAGGCTTTAATCATGTGGTCTCATTTAATGCTCACTATAACCCTGTATTAGTTTGCAAAGGCTGCAGTAACAAAGTACTACAGACCGGATGAATTAAACAGCAGAAATTTATTTTCTTACAGTTCTGGAGGCTAGAATCAGGGTGTCAGCAAGGTTGATGGCCTTTGAGGGCCATGAGAGAAGGATCTGTTCCAGGTCTTTTTCCTTGGCTTGTAAATTGTTGTCTTTCTTCTGTCTCTTCACGTTGTCTTCCCTTGGTGTCTAAATTTCTTTTTATAAGGACACTAGACATAATGGATTAGGGTCCATCCTAATGTTCTTGTTTTAACTAAACCACCTGTGTAGAAACCTTATCTCCAAATATAGTCACAGTTAAAGGTATTTGGGCTTAGGATTTTAGCATATAAATATTTTTTGAGAGGGGTACAATTCCTCCTGTAATAAACATCATGAGATAGTAGTATTTTTCCTGGTTGAAAAATAAAGAAACTGAAAAATTAGAATAATTTGTCTTGGATCACACAACTAGTAAATAAATTAGAATCCAAGTTCATTTAACTCATAGTCCTCTCCTCTTAAATATTAGTCATTCTTGCTTTCAGAGAATTACAGTTAGAAGGGATTGAAAGCTTCAATTCCTAAGTCTATAGTCACAGAAGGAGGTTATTTTAAGAGTTAAAAAGTCTTAAGTGGAAGTCAAGTACATGTTAATTATCAGAGGATGAGGAAAAAAAGAATACAGTGCCTGTTAACTTTCAAGAGCTGGATATTTGGCTTTAAACTATGTAATTACTTATACAGTGTGTTTGATCATTTTTCAGATGATAAAAATAATGCATATCTATTATAGTACTTACATAATATTATAATGTATAAAGAACAAAGGTTATAATCACACATAATCCCATTCTTTATATCTAAATATTGTTCGTATTTTTTTCTGGCATTTTAAGTAAATATATACAAATTATATATAGTTTTAAAACCTGCTTTTTTCACTTTAAAATAATATATACTTTTTCACAGTTCTCTATTTTTTAGCATTATTAAATTTTTCTGTAACTTTTTATATTGAAATACTTTCAGATATGCAGAAAAGTTGCAAAAATACTGCAAAGAACTCTGGTTTACCCTTCACCGGGTTTTCTCTATTGTTACTATTTAACCATATTTGTCTTCTTATTGCTGCCTTTTTATGCATGTGATTGTGGGTGTATCTGTTTCCTAAGAACAAGGACACTAAATTACATAACCATATTACAATTATGAAAATGAAGAAATTAATATTTATACAGTACAATTATTTGATATTCAGATTGTATTCAAATTTTACCAGTTCGCCCAGTAATGTCAATTATAGCAAAAGAAGAAATTCTGTTGAAGGAATCCTTTCAAACTTATACATTTTATTCAGTTCTCTCTAGCCTTTAATTCTTTAAACTTTACCAACTATTTAGTCTGTATTTATATTTTAGGGCTTTGATATTCTTGACCTGTTTAGGCCAGTTGTTTGTAGAATGCTACTCCCAGTTTTGGTTTGATATATTTCCCCATGATTGTATTTAGTTGTGTTTTGAATAGGAATACTAAATGATATCATGTTCTCTTCAGTATAGTCTATCAGGAGATACATAATATTGGTTAACCTGATTGCTTATGATATTAAATTTGATTACTTTAATCAAACAGTATGTGCCAGGTTTCTTCACAGAAAAAAAAATACCATGTGACACTGACAAACATAGACAAATAAAACAAAATGAAGAGTCCAGAAACCACCCCGTACACATATGATGAATTTTTGACATAAATTCCAGGCAATCCAATGGAGAAATTTTTTTCAATGAGTGTACTAAAAATTACAAAACCTTGTGAAAAAAATATTATCATCCTTGACTTCATACCGTACACAAATATTTCAAAATAGATTTTATACTTAACTGTATGAGTTATAATTATATAATGCCTAGAAGAAAGCATATAAAAAATTTAGCGAGTTTAGATTTAGCAAACATTTTTTTAAATAAGACACCCAACAGTTTCAAACTATGAAAACAAAAAATCTTTAAGTTAAATTTCATTCAGGTTAAAACTTCTGCTCTTTAAGAGACTGTTTACAAAAAATAAGACAGCAAACCACAGATAAGAAGAGAATTTTTACAAAACATTTATCTGACAAAGCACTTGCATTCAGAATATTATGATATACAAAGCACTCTTACAACGCAATAATGAGACAATCAACAAAATTTTTAAAATATTTGAAAACCTATTTCAATAAAGATATATACAGATGTCAAATAAGCAAATGAGATGATGATGATGATTATTAGTCATTAGAAAGAACAAATTAAAACTACAATAAGATGTCACTGCACTCTAAATCCAATATTTAAAAGATTGGCTCTACCAAGTTTTGGAAAGTATGTGGAAGAACTAGAACACTTATATGCTGTGGTAGAAATGTAAAATGTTATCACTTTGAAAAAGTTTGGCATGTTCTTAAAACAATAAACATACACAAACCATAGAGTCCAGCTATTCCACAGTCTATACTTCACCAAGAGAAATGAAAGCACATGTCTATATAAAGACTTGTAAAAAAATGTTCATAGGTATGTAATTTACAGTAGCCCCAAACTGGAAACAACCCATATGTCTATTAATATGTAAATAAGCAAATTTTGGTGTATCCCTACAATGGGATGTTACACAGGAACAGATAGGATTTCTTAATACCTGCAGCAACATGGATATAATAATTATGCTGAGAGATAAAAGCCAGAACCAACCTCCTCAAAAGGTATATTTTTAAGGGTCCATGTAGAAAATTAATAAAAATTTTAATTAATTTATAATTACAGAGATCAGGTCATTGGTTGTGTGGGGTTAGGAATGATGAGAGCAAGGGGAAAAGAAGGAGGGAGAGAGACACAAGATTTTTAGAAGTAAGGGATATGCTCATTATTGGACGTTATTATTTTACATGCACTAGTTTTTCAGTTTCAGGAAAGTATAATTAGATGTGATAAATCACACATAGCTAAAGTGGACACCATTTAATTTTCACAGTTATATCTCAGTTATACTTTCATAAAGTTGAAAAAATTAGAGTCTCTAATATAACAAGAAATACTTCTAAAAAAGTTCTAGACTATTTACATAAACATTAAATTTTACAAATAAATATGCATTAATAAAAATATGTTAATGAAAACAAATTAAAAGAAGAGAGAAGAGAAAGAATCCCAGGAGGTAATACACAAAATACAAAGTCTGTAGAGTAGAAAACAACTTTTTAGTAACCAAAAGAAAACGAATGCGGCTAAAATTTTATAAGAGGTAGTAGTGGAGACAGGACTCAGATGAGGTTGAAGAGGCCAGCGAATACCTGTTCCTGCAGGGTTGTATGAGCCTCTTTAAGTTTTTTATCCTACATTAAATGCAAAGGGATATCATTAAAGGACTTAAATAGGAAGGTACTCTCTAAATTGTAAAAGAATACTCTGGCTTGTAAGTGGAAAATAACTTTGAGAAAGACTATATTAGATGTTAGGTGATCAGTTTGAAAGCTCTTTGAGTAACCCAGGTGAGAAAGAGTGGTGTTTTATTCTGGGGTAGCAGCAGTGGAAATGGAAGTAAATAGACAGTCTCCCTATAATTTGCAGGCAAAAATGATAGTACATGGGTCAGATGTAACGGAATAAGAATGAGACACATGAAAAGAAGTTTTCCAGTTTACTATCCTGAAAATGTGAAAAAATGGAGTGCCAAATAGTAAGGTACAAAAATCAGCAGAATTTAAATACACCAATATTGTTCAAGCTCAATGCCAAATTTAAAAAAAAATGCAATCCCATTTAAAATAGCATCCCCCCCCGCCCCCCACACACAAACACAAATAAAATACCTAGGAATACAGCTAGCCAAGAAGGTCAAAGATGCCTACAAAAACATAGCTGGCACAAACAAATGGAAAAACATTTTATGCTTATGGACTGGAAAAATTAGTATGGCTAAAATGACCAGGTCCAAAGCAATCTACAGATTCAATGTTACCAATGCCATTTTTTTTTTTTTTTTTTGCAGAATTAAGAAACACTATTCTAAAACTTATATGGTACTGAAAAAGAGCCTAAGCAAAAAGAACACAGTCGGAAGCACAACATTATTCGACTTCAAACTGTACTACTAGGCTACAGTAACAAAAACAGTGTGATTCTGGTACAGGAACAGACACATAGACCAATGGAACAGAATGTAGAGGGCTGAAATAAGGCTTCACACCTAAAACCATCTGGTTTTTGACAAAGATGACAAAAATAAGCAATGGGGAAAGAACTCCCTATTCAATAAATGGTGCTAGGATAACTGGCTATACGCAGAAGAAAGAAACTGAACCCTTATCTCACTACACAGAAAAATTAACTCAAAATGAATTGAAGACTTAAATGCAAGACCTCAGACTATAAAAATCCTAGAAGAAAACCTAGGAAATACCATTTTTGACAGCTTTAGGCTTTGCTCTATGATTAAGTCCTCAAGAGCAATTGTAACAAAAACAAATATGGACAAGTGGAATCTAATTAAACTGAAGAGTTCCAGCACAGCAAAAGAAACTATCAACAGAGTAAACAGACACACTACAGAATGGGAAATAATATTCACAAACTACACATCCAGCCAACATCTAATATCAGGATCTATAGGGAACCTAACAAATAAAAACTAAATAACCCCATTAAAAAGTCAACAAAACATGAAAAGGTACTTATCAAAAGAAAACTTATATGTTAGCCATGCAAGTGGCCAAGAAACATATGAAACAATGTTAACTATCACAAATCATTAGAGAAATAAAATCAAAACCACAGTTAAATATTACCTCGCACCAATCAGAATGGCTATAATTAAAATGTCGAAAATCAACAGATGCTGGCAAGGCCATAAAGAAAAGGGAACTCTTATACACTGTTGGTGAGAATGTAAATTAGCTCAGTCATGGTGGAAAGCAGTTTGCAGTCATATGTTTATTGCAGCACTGTTCACAATAGCAAGGACATGGATCAACCTAGGTGCCATCCACAGTACATTGGATAAAAAATCTGATACATATGCACTGTGGAATACTACACAACTAAAAAAAAATGAGACCATGTTCTTTGCAACAACATGGATGCATCTGGAGGTGATTATCTTAAGCATATTAACCCCAGAACCTCTTCCCATGAGGTCTCTTCCCCTGAAGCAGACTTCTGCCTGGGCATCCATGCATTTCCATACATTCTCTGAAATCTAGATGGAGGCTTTCAAGCCTCAACTCTTGCCTTATGCACACCTGAAGGCCCAACACCCCATGAAAGCCACCAATGCTTGGGGTTACACCCTCTGAAGCAATGGCCCTAGGTATACCTTGGCGACTTCTGGCCATGGCTGAAGCTGGAATTTCTGGGACACAGGGTGCCATGTCCCAAGGCTGCACAGAGAAGCAGGGCTGCCCCTGAGCCTGGCCCACAAAACCATTTTTTCCTCCTGGGCTTCTAGGCTTGTGATGGGAAGGCCTGCCAGGAAAGTCTCTGACATGCTCTGAAGACATTTTTCCCATCATCTTGGCTATTAACATTTGGCTTAGTTTTACTTGTACAAATTTCTACAGCTGGCTTGAATTCCTCCCCCGCATCCCTGGACCCCCCAGAAAATGGGTTTTTCTTTTCTACCACATGGTCAGGTTGAAAATTTTCCAAACTTTTATATTCTACTTCTCTTTTAAACATAAGTTGTAATATTAGACAATTTCTTTGTGAATACAAATGACTGTACATTGATAAAAACAGCCAGACCAAATCTTGAATGCTTTGTTGCTTAGAAATTTCTTCTTCCAAACACCCTAAATTATTGCTCTCAAGCTCAAGCTTCTAAGAATGTTTCCAATCTCTTTGCTAAAGCATAGCAAGAGTGACCTTATTCCAGTTCCCAATAAGTTCCTCATCCACATCTGAGACCACCTCTGCCTGGATTTTATTTTCCATACCACTATCAGCATTTTGCCCAAAATGATTCAAGAAGTCTCTAGGAAGTTCCAAACTTTCCCACATCTTCCTGTCATCTTCTGAGCTCTCCAGAGTGTTCCAACTTCTACTCATTACCCAATTCCAAAGCTGCTTCCACATTTTCAGCCCTCTTGATAACAATGCCCTATCTCTCCTGGTACCAATTGTCTGTATTAGTCATTTTCACGCTGCTCTAAACAACTACCTGGGACTGGACAATTTAGGAAGAAAAGAAGTTTAACTGACTCACAGTTCCACAACCTTAATAGGAAGTATGACTAGGAGGCCTCGGTAAAGTTACAATCATGGCAATAGGCAAAGGGAAAGCAAAGACCTTCTTCACATGGTGGGAAGAGAGACAGAGAGGGAAGGGGGAAGGGCCACACACTTTCAAACAACCACATCTCATGAGAACTCACCTACTATCGTGAGAACAGCAAGGGGGATGTCCATCCCAGGATTCAATCACCTCTTACCAGCCCCCTCCCTTGACAGGTGAGGATGACAATTCAAGATGAGATTTGGGTCGGGACACAGAGCCATATCATATCAATGGGATTATATGAAGAGGCCAAATCTACAAATTATTGGCATCCCTGAAAGAGAGAGTGAGACAGCAAACACGGAAAACATATTTTAGAATACCATCCATGACAACTTCCCCAAGCTTGCTAGAGAGGCCAGCAATCAGATTCAGGAAATAAAGAGAACTGTTGCAAGATTCTACACAAGAAGATGATCCCTAAGACACCTAATCATCAGATTTTCTAATGTTCAAATGAAAGAAAGAATGTTAAAGGCAGCTGGAGAGAAAGAGCAGGTCATCTACATAGGGAACCCTTATCAGGCTAACCAACAGACCTCTCAGATGAAGCCCTACCAGCCAGAAGAGATTTGGGGCCTATATTCAACATTCTTAAAGAAAAAATCTTCAACTAATCTTGTTTTTGTTGAATTTAGGCTTTTAAATACATTTTGTTAAAACACAAATAATTATGCATACATCTTAGTGTCGTTTATTTGCTGAAATTATTAAAATAGGTAGTTTAATGATGTTTAGTCAAATAATTAGTTTAAAATAATTTAATTAGGCAGATTCTGTGTACTAGGCACAGTGTTAACTACCAGTGATTGAAAGATGACTTTGACATTGTCCCTGGTCTCAAAGAGCTCTCAACTTGGTAAGGTAATTTGACTTTTATAAATACTCTTAGTCCTCAGCACATGATTTAATATTTCATTAATATAGTTTTACATTGTTGGTTATTATTTTCTGTCTATTCTATTAGATTCTTTCCTATTCTGTAAGATTTGATCTATCCAACTAAAGGAATACAATTATAGCAATAAGAGTATCTTCATTTCGTTGAGCTCAGCTCCTTATTTAACATAGAAGGAAGCTAAGGTCATGGACTATATGGGAAGAGACCCACAGAGAGGAAGGGACAGTTCTAATTTCTTACAATGACAGACTCATAGCCATTGCTCAGGTCTCCATGCTCCTGTCCAAGACTCTATTTTTCTTTACACATCACTAGATGATAAACCCTTAAGAGCATGAATTTGCCCTGTACTCTGCAGCACTTTCTACAGACTAGATTTTCTCTGTTCTGACAGCTTTAGGGCATTGTTTAGGTATGCCAAAACCTGTCTGTGTGGCCAATTGAGAATAATGTTATAATCTGTATTGTATGCAAGTTGCACTAATCTCTGGGTACAAATGAGGTCTTATTGAAGTCAAAATAATATAATGATTATTAGATCCCTGTCTCCTGATGCCAGACTTTAGTCCACTGATTCAATTATCTTGGAGCACCCCATAGAAATATATTGCAGGCCACACGTGTTCTCCGTTCTTTACCAGGACATCTTTCTTTTGGTATTTTTTAAGGAATGCTTTTGCATGTGGCATGGCTGTCTCTCCATTCCTGCTCATTCCTGATGCACTGAGATCTGCGGTGGAAGGTAAGAGTGTGTTTTTGAGGGTGAAACTCATGGTGTGGTACTGCTGGTAAAATGGTGAAATCTCCCTCTCACCAAAGAAGAGCCCTTAAGTGGCACATTCTAAGGGAAGTAGATTCTCCCAGCATTTTATGAACAAATCTTATTCAGCTGCTAGATATTTACCTCTAATTTCTTTAGAGCTTCAAAGTAGTCACACAAACCTGGTAAAGTAAGATAGAGGAAGGTGGTGAGGATGAGGGGAAATCTCAGCTTTCCTTTATCTGCTCTCTGTTGCCCCTGTGTGGGGTGGGGTGAAATACAGCAAAACCAAAAATAAATAGCTCCTTTCTTTATTTATTTAAACAACTAAACAAAAACCTCCAGGGATATCACCTTATGTAATAGATGTTCACGGTAATTATTGGCCATGAGTTTCATAAACAAACAGAAAATTCTGAATTTTTTAAAAGAAACACTCCTCTTACAGAAAAAAAAATAAAAACTGGAAATCTACAGAGTCAAAATGACTTTCTCCCATATAATAAAACAAGTTGGTATTGTGCTCGGATTAGCACCCAGAATTAGGTCTGTGCCAACTGCTACTTCTAACAGCTGAGGGATACAACTGTCTCACGATATGAAAAAACAGCAATTAAAATTCTCACCTCTCTGAATAACGTTAATAAAGTTTTCTATTATGAATGCATGTGATATGTCATGTGATGAATGACATTTAAATACGTATATATATGTGTGTGTGTATATATTTGTAGTTGGTTGTTTATACTTGAAACAAGCTTTCACAGTGAGTTTGCTGGTTGTGATATTAATATCTTTTATGTGGGTACCACCCCTGAAAAACAGAAAAGGATATTAATATTTCCTTATCTTTCATACAAACAGAATACCTTGAGACAAATCCTATATCTCAGAATCTTTAGGACATCTCAGCCCTAGGCTAAAACTGTGGGAGAACAAATAGATCTTTATTTCTAACTTCCTTTGAAAACTGTGTTTGCTCTGTCCTTGCATCCATAATATGTGTAATACTTCCAAACCAAATACATTGTTTATGTATAAGCTAGATAAGCCAACTTCAAGAAGCTCACTGAATATATTTTCAAACTTTCTGTGGTTGTTGCTGTTTGGAGCTGACTGAATTTGCAAAGTAACTCAATCCAGGTTTTGCATGGAAACAAGGTCATTGTCTTCATTACTTTGCTAAAATAAGTTATGCTGTGATAGATAGGCAAACCGTGATCCTGTGCTTAATTTTCTTTTTAAAATTCAGACAGATCCTCTCTTCTTGGTCAGTCAGTTTTCTTATTTTGTAGCATGTGTGATACTTTAATAGAAGAGACCTCTCTTTTGTTTTAAAATAATTGCTGTAATATATCTTTGTGTTTTAATGAAGTTAATTCTCAAACTAGTGGACTATGTTCTGATGGCCTGTGTTCTGTCTCCAAATAATCAAAATAGTTCTTTTACCTTTTAGTTTTTTCTGTTTCTTCTTCAGATTCTGTTAAAAAAAATGAACGGACAATAGTCATTAAGCTGCTTCGGTTGTCAAAGGCAGTTTGTCCTATACTATCATAAATTGAAAGACATGGTTAAGATGTAGTAAGATTCAGTATGTAGCATTCAACTGATTTTTGCAAATCAAAAGGGAGTATCACACTCAAAATCTCTTTGATAACTGTAAAGGTCATAGAAAGTTTCTTTACTGTTTTTTCCCTTTTGCTCAATACTTTAAATTCTTAAATTTTTTAAATACGTTTAATGACTTATCTTTTATCAGATAAGCATTTTAAATGATGAACATACACAGGAAGCTCATGCCACCTTTAAATCTTTACAAGTCTCAGGGGTATCACCATGGTAACTTGAGATCACATTGTGATTTTTAAACAAAAGCAAAGTGTCTTTTTTTCAAATTCCCACTATGGTGAAGAGCTACAGAGTGAGTGAGGCACAGAAATGGAGTGTGCTTGGCTTAGGTTCTGATGGCACTGGCTCTTGGAGATGTTAAAAAATTCTATCTGCACTGCCCTTGAGTGGCCAATCATAGAAAAATCAGAGTGAACTTCTTTAAGAATTATTAATGTATTTATTTTTGAGCATTTAAGACATGGTAAAAATTCATTAATATTTATACAGAAATTGTCCTGGTATTATATATTTGAATAACTTAGAAAAACACATATATATAACATCAAAAACTTAAAACATTTGTATTGTGAATATTTGTTTTATTAGTAGAAAATACATTTTAAAATTGTATACTCTAAATCTTATGGCTGATATTCCAGATATAGTTCCTTTCTTCCTTATTCTTCGTTAGATATGTAAGATGTGAATATTAACTTACAGTTCTTCATGCTTTTAACATTTCAAAACATCCATGTTCATAGATATTTTTCTATATATTCTAGAATGTTTTGGGCTCTCTTTCTTAAGATGTACAGAATTAGAGGAGAGGTATATGCCAGCTGCAAAATGATATAAGTCTGAACGCTTTAATGGAAAATAATTCTTCTATGAAAGATACAGACATCATTCTTTGTGAAGCAAGAATAAAATGATGCCCTTTATTCATTGTCAATGGACCTGCTCCTCCAGAATACATTACTATCTTTTATCTAATAGCCTATTACAGACTGCAGAGCATGTAAAAGCAGTGATATTGCTCAGGGTCTAGAGATTTCATTTTTTCTTTCAATGCCATTATTAAATAACCCCTTAGATGGAAATTCAACACTGGCATGCTACATGATAAGCTATGTTAATAGCTCATGTTATGCAAGAATTGAACAATTATTTGAAAGTTAATAGCAGGCCTGTGAAAATGTGTAATTGGACAGATTTCCATCCACTGTAATGTTATGTAGTTACCTTAATGTTAGCAGATTAGGATGAAAAAAGCTCATGAAACAGGACCACATTACTAAAGAGAGGATTTCTTTTATCTAGCTCTTTCAGGATGAGGAGGACAGAAACACTTGTGAATTGTTTGAACAGACGTGGTAGTGCTAGAATGAGATTTGCACAGCAGAAACTTGACAACATTTATGTTCTTTAGTTTTATACATATATATGTCCCCAAGAAACAGGGTTTTTTTTTTTTTAAATAGTCTTTATAATATGAAGAATGTTTTAAAATGTAAACACATAGTAAATAGAAAGGTTAATTTAAGTTTATTCACTGCTGCAGAAAAAAATAAGGAATCAGAAATGAATAAGGAAAAATAATCACCAGCTGGTAGATTAGGTGTAATTATAATTAATGATGATGATGTAATTATATCCAGAAAGAAGTGATACAGGTAACCACAGTGGAAAGAAAGAGTAATCATGAAAATTGTAAAACCTTGGCTTATCAGCAGGAGTCACATAGCTGTGTACTCCTTGAGTTGAAATAGATGGATCTCATGGCATTTGATAATTCAGTAATAATATATTTTATTGTATACCAGTAAAAGCAAATAAACCCTAGAAAATCACTGATCTAAAAATTAAATCAGGGATGGGATTTTAAAGGGGGCTTTAATTTGAAATTCCAAGTATTTAAAGGAAAATAAGGCAAGTGAACAAGAAAATTTATACCCTGGGAGTGAGAAAAAAATGGAAGAGGAAAGAATTTGTTATGGAGTAAAAATTCAAGGCTCCTGTATATGCATGTGGTAGCTGAAGAGCTGACATCCCTGATATGGTTTTGTGGTGTCCCCATTCAGATGTCATCTTGAATTCTCACGTGTTGTTGAGGGGCCCAGTGGGAGGTAATTGAATCATGGGGCAGGTCTTTTCCATGCTGTTCTCGTGATACTGGATAGTTTCACAAGAGCTGATGGTTTTATTATTATGGAGAGTTTCTCTGCACAAGCTCTCTCTTTGCTTGCTGCCATCCATGTAAGACATGACTCCTCCTTGCCTTCTGCCATGATTGTGAGGCTTCCCCAGCCATGTGGAACTCTTAAGTCCATTAAAGTGTTTTCTTCTGTGAATTGCTCAATCTTGGGTATGTCTTTATCTGTAATGTGAAAACACACTAATACACTCCCCTTTCTAACAATGTTTGTCCTAATCCTCAGAACATGTGAATATGTTGTATCACCTGGGAAAAGACAATAAGGCAGATATAATTAATGATCTTGAGATAGGAAGATTATTCAGAATTATCTGGGTCAGCCAATGTATTGTAATCACAAGCATCCTTATAAGAGGGAGACTGAAGAATCAAAATTGGAGAGAGACACAGAAGTAGAGGTCAGAGAAAAGTGAAGATGCTGCCCAGCTGGGTTTTAAGATCCAGGAGGGTCTGTGACTCAAGGAACATAGGCAGGGTCCAGAAGCTGCAAAAGGCAAGGGACTGAATTCCCCCCTAGGGTCTGCACAACGAATGCAGGCCTGCCAACACCTCGATTTTCACCCACTGGCACTGATTTTGGATTTCTGATCTCCAGAACTGTAATGAAATTATTTTTTGTTGTTTTAAGCAACTAAGTTTGTTGTAATTTGTTACAACAGCAATAGAAATCAAATATAATGCAGGCTTTCTGTATACTAAGTCTGTATACTACATGCTCTTTATATAATATTAGATTATGTTAAGTTACTAACCCTTGTGTCATTGTAGTTGCAGTATATGTCCCTTAGAAGTCCTTTTATCTGTTGCAAGGACCTGATCTATCCATGCTAATTCTTAGAAAGTGCCTTTCTTCTTTCTTCCTTTCTCAGCTTTCTGTTTAAACTATGTGTATACATGAAAACTGATTTTTCCCAGGTCTCATGGACATGGAGATAGTTCTATAGTCATGGCTATTTTGATTACTCAGATTTCATTGGCCCTTGTCTCTACTTTGCAAAGTCCCTACCTCCAAAATGTTCCTGGGAGTCTCCAGAGGTTGCTTTACCTTTGCTTACAAAACAACCAATTGCTGGGGAATTACACTACTTTCTGGACATTGCAATACTACAAAGGGTATCTCCACCAGATTCTTTTGTGCTAGTGTATCCTCTTCTCTGTTATAAATACCGCTGTACCTCTCCTGGAGACATCCTCAAAATATTATTCCAATTCACAGGTTAACTTTTGAGGGAAAACAAAACAATAGCTCTTCATTCTTAGTACTCTATTCTGGTAAATGAATTCCAGGCAGTGCTCCCAATATCTGATGGTTTTTAGTGACACAGTTGTTTCATGTTTTATTTAGGTCCCCTCTGTTATCTGTGGGATCCCAAAGTGAATCCAAGTGGAACATACCTGGGAAACCATTTGAATGTAGATGCCATGCTGTCATCAGAATTGTCCCCTTCCCTTGACAACCATGCACTTGTATTCACTCTCTTTTCTCCATCTCAGAAGACATGCCAGCTTTGATTGTGGCTTGAAGTTTTTGAAACCTCATGAAAATCAACTCATAGGAGGTTTTCTCCACCTGTTCACCAGTGGTGACATATTGCCTCTTGAACTTGGCATGGATACATCATTACCTTCATTTTTATGCTTCTCTAAGCCTGGTATTTTTAATAACTAAGGAGGAACTGTTTAGCATGCTTCCTCACGGTGTCAAGTCATGATTAAAACACTGATCTACTTGAAGAGATTGCTAGGTAAATAGCTTTGTGTCTAAAAAATAGAATCTATTTTAAGTCCTCAGTTTGAGGTTTTGTTGTCACAATATAAAGGATCCAGTCTACTTGTGAATGTTGTTTGCAAAGTTGTTGTCACCCACAGGATTTGTAAGAAGTGTTTATTCACCCCACAGGATTTGTAAGAAGTGTTTATTCACCCCAAAAGGAGTGGTGAATTTGAGATCTGCCCTGATTAGGTGGAAACTCAGTAAATAGCCAGTAACTGTGGCCAAGGTGGTGGGTAAATGAGGAGTGTCATCAGTGCTTTCCATCCCTGTGATTGAATAATGGGTTCATTAAAAATGATCATTTCCACTTTGAACTAATTATCGAACTATTTTAACTAATAACTTTAACTTTCTTTATATTATTGTTCAAGTGTGTTGTTAAAACCTGAAAACAAACAATAGTGACTCCATCGTTTACTCAAGAAATTTCTATCTGCTTAACAAGAACATGATGCTCTGATAACAGCTCTGCCTTCATATTATTACTCTGTTGATGCATAACAAATTTACCCTAACATTAACATTTTAAAACAACAAAAAATTTTTATCTCACATAGTTTCTGAAGGCCAGGAATCTGGGGGCAGCACAGCTGGATGATTCTGAGTCTCTCATGAACTTGTAATAAACTTGTTCCCTGGGGCACCACTCAACTGAAGGCTTGACTTGGGGTATGAGGTCTCTTTTCAAACCCCCTCCCATGACTATCAGCAGGAGACGACATTTCCTTGCCATTTAGCCCTCTTCTTGACTTGGCAGCTTGCTTCCAACAAAGGGATAGAGAGAAAAAAATCATACTAGTGCTTTCACTTATTACATTTATTAGAAGAAAATCGCTAAGTCCAGCCCATATGCAATAGGAAAAACTTCTGTCAGGACATGATTACCAGGAGGTGGGGACCCTTGGGGGCCATCTTGCATGATGCTATCATAGTCACCAGTTTGCTGACTGGACCTGAACAAAGCACTATGCCTCTTGGATTCTTTGGTTTCTCACTTTACAATTTTAGAGATTTTACTATATAATGCTTTCTACATCTATCTGAGCTCTCAAAAATGATAATACACTAAATGATTAAATGCTACAATGCTAGAGGACTTGGATAGAAACATCCTCAGTGAGTGGGATAATTTAACTTTATTATCTATAACCCAATTTCCCAATATGACTTAATTTTTTTCACATCTCAGACATCCTCCAAAGATTTTTTATTACAATGATCAGTAGCAATTGTAATTTATTATCATAGATTATTTTGCCATTCACTATTTAACGGCCATTTGTGAGATTTCTTCATCTTACCATTAAGGAAATTAATTGAGATCCAGAATGTTTCCTATGTTGCTGCCAGTCACAAGACTAATTATTGAAGTTTATCTTTAAAAAATATCATATGCAATAGGACTAGTTTTGCTAAAGAAACAAAATAAATAACATATATTGAGAACTTACTGTATATCTGGCACTCTTCTAAGTGCTTTTAATCCTCCTAATAATCCTAGCAAAGTAAAACCAAAATGATATGCTTTGATTGTGTGTGTGTGTGTGTGTGTGTGTGTGTGTGTGTGTTTTATATATATATATATATATATATATATATATATATATATATATATATGTATGCATGCATTGGCCCAGTCAGGATTTGATACCATGCAGTCTGGCTCCAAACCATAGGCTCTCAACCTCTATTCTACTTGTATAGAGGGGTCACAGGACTTACATTTGATTCAAACAAAAATTTGGAGAAAAGACCAGGATGAGAATGCCACTTAGTTGTACGATCACATACCCTGAGAATTGCAATCATGGCAGAGGTTGCAGTGGTTCCACAATGGCTCGATACTTCTTTAAATCTATTCACACTCAGAATCTTCAGCAAAATAAAGAGGCTGAGTGCATGAAATCTAATTTAGCATTTTGAGTACATCAGACATTCTTAAATTCTAGGAAGTTAATGTGAACCCCCGTTTCATAGTTTTATGTCAAACTCAGTAATTTTATATTCCAAAGGCACCAAGTTTTCCTGTTGCTATAGTGCCTGTTAGATACAATGGTCTCATCTTTTGTCCACCCATGTAGGGAGGAAGAGGGTTTCAGTGTGGAATGAAATGAAATGGTAGCTAGGTATGAGCTGACAAACAGTAGTCTCAGTAAACACCAATTATTTCTCTTGTTTTTGTTTTCAGAGTGAATCATATGCTAGAGATTCCCTGGAATAGCTTTCAATGAGATACACAGGGTGACTAAAACTTCTCTGAAGGCCTTTTTCCAGTATTTGATCTGTTTTGTAGCTATACTCAACAATTCACAGAAAATTCTGGGTTTATTTGCTGGCTGCTTCCATAAAAACAGCATAACTATTACCTAACACTTTGATGAAATACCCATTTGATTTAGAATGTCAACACTGAACATTTTTGTCAATTTTTACATGTTTTAAATAAATTAATACAGGAAGTAACACATTTTTTGTACTGAATATGACTGACCAGATAAAACACAGAAAACCCAGTTAAATTTGAATTTCAGATATATCACAAAGAAAATATTTAGCATAAAACGTTTGGGATATATCCATACCAAAAAGTATTCGTTGCCTAGCTGAAATTCAAATGTAACTGGCATTCGTACTTTTACTGGCTAAATCTGGAAACTTTAATGTTGAGGTTTCAAGAACCGAGAATGTTCTTGCCCATTATGGTTTTTAGGTCTGGTGATCTCATTCCTTAGGACTCCACTTTAAACTATAAGCTAAGTAACAGCTGAGCCTCCTCATCTTATGAGAAGAAGCAGAGACTTTGAGTTTAGATGATCCTAGTTCCAGCCTAGCTGTGGTATTTACTATACACATGATCAGAGACAAAGTACTTAAGTTGTCTATATTACCTTTTTCATAGTGGAATTAATAGTGATGATGACACCCACCTCAGACTATTCTAAGGATCAAATGTATCTGAAGTTCTTGAGGTTCTCTCATACAATAGCCCTGGAACACATTTTCATTACTGCTTCCATCTTTCTTCTTGCTGTAAAAAATATATGGCTTGAATTCCTTAAGCCTTGCCTGCATATGAGTATAAATGGCATTAAATTAACAATAATAATTTGAATTTCATCAGTTGTTTCCTTATATGAGTAATAGTTTTGACCCAGTCTCTGTATTTTTCCCATACAACTTTGGAAATCTCAGTGTGTCTCATGTATTCTTATAAATGCTTCTCCATATTTTCCATCTCCAGCTTAATTTTTTACCTGATGACTATGAAATATTTTAACAATATTTATTACCTTCTGTCTCTGCAGCTTTTAATATCCTTGAGGCTGCCAATACTTTACTCAGAGTATTCATGTCTTATTCTTCCAAATATGTAAAAGCTTGGTGAGATACAAAAATATACTATATTTACTCCATGCTCAGCACTCCAGGACCAAATCATATTATGATATTAGTAGGACAATTCTGCTCTGTCCCTTACATTTGAGGTACGTGAAGGGCTATTGTTTAGGTTCTCATATTTCAGAGTTTTTCTTGTAAAATAACAATTTGTGGGGTCCAAACCTCCTCACATAAGCCTATCCTTCATCCCTCCCTCCCTCCCTCCCTCCCTCCCTCCCTTCTCTCCTTCCCTCCCTCCTTCCTTCCTCCCTCCCTTCCTACGTCCCTCCCACCTCCCTTCCTTCCTCCTTTCTCCGTCCCTTCCTTCCTTCTTTCCTTCCTTCCTCCCTTCCTTTCTTTCTGACTTCCTTTCTTCCTTCCTTCCTCCATTTTTTCCTCCCTCCCTCCTTCCTTCCTTCCTTCCTTCCTTCCTTCCTTCCTTCCTTCCTTCCTATAAAAATAGAGTTTGGAAAATACCGAAGATAAAAGATCAACCAACAGAGAAAAACAAAACACATAGCAATCTATTTTTTCCCATTCAGAATACGATGTACATTTACCTATAACCACTTTACTCATTCAGTATTCAATGGATTAAATAGAATTCAATGTAGATATAGAATGAAAGCTAGGCAAAATAACCTCAAAACATTTATCAAAATTGCATAGTATTTACCAGAAGGAATTAGACAAATAACCGTACAAAATTTAAACTGCATAAAAGAACTTGGGGAGAATATGATGCAATAATTGTGTTTGGGGGTCCATTTTTATGTGTAGTAGGGTCTGTACGTTCTGTTTTAGCAGAAAGTTATCCAGACTCTTTGGGTATAAAATAACAGGACTTAATGACCTGGTGTTCTGGGAAATGCCAGAACTAAGAATCAAAACAGTTTTCATCGTAGTTATGTAAAATCCAAAGTGTGACAACAGCAAAAGCATCAAACTGTGTCAGCCAAACAGAAATGCCTGAAGACTTCCCAATGTAGTTGATGGTTTCCTGCTACTGTACAGTTTCCTGCAAAGCTCTTTTTTCTTTGTCTTTATAAACTGTTCTTATTCTTCCCAGGAACCGTCATTCTTCTGCCTAAGTGTCCCATGTTTCTCACTCAGAGACAGCATTTTTACAGCTTATGCTCCCTGCAATTATTCTTCAATTGCATATGCCACTTGCTATTTTAATTGTTTGTTTTTTTTTTTTTTTTTGCAGATGGAGTTTTGCTCTTGTTGCCCAGGCTGGAGTGCAATGGTGCCATCTTGGCTCACTGCAACCTCCTCTTTCTGAGTTCAAGTGATTTTGCATGTCTCTCTCATCTCCTTGGAGGTAGGAGTCATATGCTATTCATCTCTGTGTTAGCAATGTCCCCTTAGCACAGAGCTTGGCAAATTGAACATAGTGGGATCATTGTCTGGAAAATAAGAAATGCACATTTGGATTATTTCATTCTATCACATGTATTATTCTCAACTATTAAGCATTTCTAAAGCTCTAAGAAATTATGAAAAGGCTACAGAAATGTGAATAATTTGATATAACAGGAGTTGAAAGATATTAATCTTCTGGTATCTAGGTGCTCATTCCAACACTGATATATATCTTTAATTTGGTTATCATGCTCAGAGTCCAGATGGATTTTTATTAGTTCATCAAACAATGCAACAGACTTGACTTGTATTTAAATCAGTATAATTAGTATAATCTTAAAATAAAACAAACAAAATTGCTGAATGGCCCTGAATCTTTATTTATGACTTTTTTTTAGTGCTCAATAAATTTAAATGAAATAAAGGAACAGTGTACTTTCCTGTGACCTGATGCATAACTTTTTGATAGCACCAGCTGATATTACAGACTTTGCCTAATCTTCTGAGTTCCATCCAGCATCTTTACTTGATCCAGTTAAAGTTTCATTTATAGGAAGATTTCATGGCTTTTACCCCAAAAACAAATACGTTTTTGTTTCTAGATGAGAACTTGGTTTGTCTGTAATGTACGTGGTTGTGTAATGAATTTTAGTTTGTCTGACACTTCTGTCCTTTTGATTAGAAGTTCTAGTCCAGAGGTTTTTCTGAACAAAAGTACTTTTCTACAAATTGGCAGTAAAGATGAATAGTGAGTATTTATTAAGCATTTACACATACAATATTGTTCTAGGCACTTTGCATTTAATTTTTACAGCCTTTTTTGAAATAGGAGCTATCTTCATTTTATGGGTCTGTTGGCTCTGGGAGGAGTATGCATCCAGATCCTATTCTCTTGAAAATTTTTCTAGTCAGTTGTGGGATGGACACACAGTACTGATAAAAGTTGTGATTAATATTTGCTAATTAAGTAAATTAAGTTTTACAGGCACCAAGTTCACTTTACACAGAGGAACTCATGATCAATTTAGGTGAGGCACTGCCATTGAAGTAAAGTCATGTCCAAGGCCACAGCCCATGTGTTTATTCACACTCTGGCCACAAGGGGGAGATTGCTAAAGGCAAGGCGCACCTGCTCTTTTTCTGCTGTCAAGTGGCTTTCCTTCGAAATGTGTGCCTTGATTTAGAGTGATGCCCGGGCTGGGGTTTAATCTTGCTACAACTTTTCCAGTGTGTTATGAAGGCCTCCCTGTGGTTCTATGATCTTTATGCCTACTCACATGACTGGTTGGCACATTTCATGAAAATAAGATAGCTTTAGAGAGAACGTTTCCAGGGTGGATACTATAAAAAAATCGTAATCATCTAATACAACACAATTCAGCTACTCTTAAATGATAGTCTTTCCTTTTTAGTGGTCTTTCCTATAGTGTCCTGGCAAGTTTTCTAAAGCTACAAAATGGATATATCAAGAACTTTACCTCACAGCAAAGGGGAATCTGATCATCAACATAAAATTGGATATAGGATGCAGTCTGGAACCAAGAGACTGAAATTATAGTTTTCTCTACTGTAGATAATTATGCCAAATGCACTTTTTTAATTTAATAACTATATTATTATACTGTGGATTAAAAGCATATGCCACAATAAAAGTTTTGAAGAAAGCATTATACAAAATAGAAAATTGACTCAGCTAATAAACTTCCAATGAGCTTAAACACTCATCTCAGACAGCTATAGAAACTTAAGGGTTTAAAGTAATCTCTTTTTTCAGTTTCTTTTGTTTTAATATTTGAAATACTTATGTAGGTCATCCTATATGGGCCTATTGAGGTTTCATCTTTCTATGAATGGTTTTATGAAGTAGATGTGGGAAGCAACTAAAAAATAATGATCATGAAAACTTAGATTTCTATTTTTATGTTTGCATGTGTGTTCCACATTGTCTTTTTTTTTTTTTTTTTTTGAGACGGAGTCTCGCTCTTGTTACCCAGGCTGGAGTGCAATGGCG
>NW_016107516.1:3488942-3504974 GCF_001604975.1 Cebus imitator
ACGGGGTTTCACCATGTTGACCAGGATGGTCTCGATCTCTTGACCTCGTGATCCACCCGCCTCGGCCTCCCAAAGTGCTGGGATTACAGGCGTGAGCCACCGCGCCCGGCCCCACTTTGTCTTTTAAGATTTGTAATATAGTATGATCAGCACAGTATTATATAGTATAATACTATATTATAATACAGTATAATCATATGCAGCATATGAGTATACTATAAATCATGGTATAATAATATAGTTATTATAGGTGAGTACATTTGGCATAATTATTTTAAGTAGAGAAAAACTATAATTTCAGCCACTTGGTTCCAGACTGCATTCTTTATTCAATTTTATGTGGAAGATCAAATTCCCAATAATGATAATTGACTATTATCTTCTATAGTGACATGATAACTAAATGTGTTTTTCAATTGAAATTTATTAAAAGTTTATGGACATTTATTGAAATCAATGACATATGCCGGTCATTGATCCAGGCACTTGGGATGCATTACTAAGCACAAGATCCCCCAATCACTTGCACTTGAAAGCAAGCATTCTAGTGGAAGAAATAGAGACAAAAAAATTACTAAGTAAATTATATGGCATGCCAATATAGAAATAGTACTAAAAATAGATTAAGGAAGATTGAGAATGCCAGGAAGAATTGAAATGGGGTCAGAAAAGATCTCCCTGAGAAGGTGCGATTTGAACAAAGAGTAGTGGCAGCAGAGGGAATGTGCCTTGTAGACATCTGGGGCAGAGGGACGGGCACTCCAAACAGAGGCAGCAGCCAGTACAAAGGCTACCTTCGGAAAAACAGGGGTATGATGTAATCTGATATCAGTTTTGGAAAGATGCATTTTGTTTTTGTTAATGTGTGTGTATGTGTATGTTGGGATGGGTAGAGAATCTAAGCTTTCTAAAAGAGATATTAACTACTACCATAATGGTGACAGTGAACTTTGAATTTACTTTGAAAGTTAATCCAAATGAATATCCTGAGAGATTAGATGAAAGAGTTGAAAGAGAGAAATTAGAAATGCCTCCAAGTTGCTTGCACTGAGCAGCTAGAAGGATGAAGATGTCTTCAACTGGTACAAAGAAGACTGCAGGTAGAGTGAGAGCGAGTGAGTGGTAGGGAGAGGGAGAAGTTCATTTAGCGACAGGATGGGTTTGCGATATTAATTAAACATCTCAGTGACAGTTGGCTATATCCCTCTTCTTCCATAAAGAATAATAACACCTGACTCATGGGCTACCCTCCCCCTCCCTCATCTATGGCAGCCATCCCTAATCTAAAAGGCCTTTATTCCTGCTGACATAATGCATCTCAGACTTTTCTTAACACAAAGACTTAGATCGCCAATACTACCTGGCTGAAATTTGAGAGTCAGCGTAACACAATTGATTTCCTTGCTAGGCTACATGTAAAAGTGGCCAGATTCCTCCTAGTCATCTTACTGTAGTCAAGTATTTCCTCAATTTAGATACTTTATCTGTGTTTAAGTGGGGATAGACATGCCCAAAAAGCCAGATCATTCCAATTGGTAACATAGTTCCCTGCAAAATAATTATGGATTTCTGTATTTTCCTAAGATAGGAAGGAGCCATATACTGTCTCAGAAATTGGTTTCAGGCTTGCTTGACAACACACTTTTCCCAAATTGCTTTGTAGCTGTCAATCTACTCTCAATGGCAACTTAATTTTTTTTAATTGGTAGAATGCGAGGAAGTAGAACAGCTATTTTGGATTCCACCAGCAATCCAGGCATGTCTGACATGAGGGAAGACTACACTTCTAATTTCCTAATGAGAAAACACTTCATTGACATGAGGAGCACAGTGGTCTGAATCTTTCTTAACAATTAAATCTCTGCATCTTGCATGTTATTACTCCAAGACAGCTCGCATATTCTCTCTAATATCTACTAGAATTTAACAAAGAGTCAGTGAGAGTTCACGGGAAATTATTTCCTTGACACTTAGATGCCAGGGAGTATTTAATAAATAATTGAAATAGAGTTCAAAGAATGTATAATAAATATACAACAGTTCATCATTTCAAGAGATGTTTATTGAGTGTGTCCAGACTTTTGTTCAGTGAAAGAAAAATGTTTAACATTTTTTGAGAGTGGGTAATAACCCAGTTGGTAATAAGAGACAAGAAATGTGTGTGTAATTTATGCTGGTTAGTAGATTGCCTTTGTTTGTCTTGCTTGTGGGACATAAACAGATGTCAAGAGAGAATCTCTTTGTGCATTAATCTGAGTATGGAAACTGCTGACATAGCAGCTAATATAGCTGTATTATCAGTCTACATGCTTGTTCTTTCCTGGTTTATAGAGTAGGACTTTTTGTCAGAATATAAATCAATAGAAAGAGAGCTTTAGAGCTATTTAAAATTCTAGCCACTTGCACTAAAACATGAACCCCTTTGATTATGTAATATTTCCACATATTCACTCATTTAGTAAAACCACAACTGTCTTCCTTTCCATTATCCTGAATTTGTGAGTCTGAAAGAACACACTTAAAAATACATATCCAAAAAAAGTCATTCATTCTTTTAAAAAGGTAACTATTTTGCAAATACCAAATTATTATGAAAATCTTTACTAGTAAAAAATAATTTTAATAGAGTTTTTCTGTTAAAGCCTATAAGAAATAGCACTTCTTCTTCAAACTATAGCCATGCAGAATTGTATAGCTTCCCATTGAAGGTTTCGTGTGCTGAGGAATGTAAAAGTGCTACACTTGGTGAAGTACCTGGGAATTTGTGCTTACTGGTTTCTCTAATTAGCAATTCTTTTGGGTGGCTTCTTTTTATTAAATTTTATTTTAAGTTCCGGGTACATGTGCAGGATGTGCAGGGTTGTTACATCGGTAAATGTGTGCCATGGTAGTTTATAATAAAGAAATAGAGATAAAAATATTTTGTTTTATTTTGTTTTGTGAGACAGAGTCTTTCTCTGTCGCCCAGGCTGGAGTGAAGTTGTGGGAACTCAGCTCACTGCAACCTCCGCCTCCTGGGTTCAAGCGATTCTTCTGCCTCCACCAGCCCAAGTAGCTGGAATTACAGGCACCTACCACCACACCCGACTAATTCTTTGTAATTAGTAGAAATGGGGTTTCACTATGTTGGCCAGGCTGGTCTCAAATTCCTGACCACAAGTGATCTGCCTGCCTCAGTCTCCCAAAGTGCTGGGATTACAGGTATGAACCACTGCACCTGGCCTGGAAATGTTCTTAAGATGAATAATGAAGCGTAAAATAAAATTCCTGTTGTTATGAATTCTCCAACTTGGTAACTTGTTTTGCACACAGACTGTGGAAAAAAGTTGGCAGAAAATAAGTCAAGAAATAAAATATAAATTTATTTATACTAAATTTAACTTATAAAGCCACAGCTTTTCCATTGCCATGTTACAAGACTGATGAGTATAATATTTATTCAAATAATCATTTTCTGTTTCCAAATAACCCCATTATGCTGTTTCTGCTTTTTTGTTGTTGTTACAATTACCTTCAGATCATGCAGCATACTTTCTTAGATAACTTCACTGGTAAAAATGATTTATTTTCTCAGGGTGGCTTTCAGAAAGCTACTCAGTCACCTAAAGATGGCTGGTAATAAGATGAAATGATCGAAGTGATTAAGATTAATTTGAACAAAGTAAAACAGTGATTCTTAAAGTGTGATTTCCCCAGATTAACAGCCTCGGAATAACATGGAGGTCTCATTAAGACCCAAACTGCTGTGTCTACCCTAGAGTTTCTGAAGATTTAGTTTGGGGCGGGACTGGAAAACATGGTTTTCTAACAAGTTTACAGGTCGTATTGATGCAGTCTGGAAACCACATTTTGAGAACCACTGAAATAATATGGGATCTTAAAACAATTATCCTGAATTCTATTATTATTTTAAACTACTTTTGAAGGCAGTTACCAAAGAGTTCTTAAAAGTCAGGTGTATTTGGAAAAGTTTAAAACCTTTTGAAGTTATTGCTTTTACAGGAAAATATTCTGTAAATTATTTTGCCTTGATTTGTAAACAAAGCACCCCAGGCTTTATTGCTAGCCCTGGAATGCCAAATTAACATAGCCTGGAAGGAGCCAGGGCTATAGAATGGAAAGACTTAGTGTCACAGCTGCCCAGACACTTCTTGTTTGGTATCACAAGAATGGGGAGAGATGATTTTTGGTTCAGCTTTCTAACATCCAGAAATCATTTCTGTCATGGGAATTGTTGTATATTTAGGGTTTCAAATGGTGCCTAGAACAGAATAGGCACCCTGTGAATTTGTTTTGGGTATCAGAGTCCAAGACCTTTGATACATAATAATCTTCCTGTTCTGTTCCTTCGTTAGTCCTCCCTCCATCTCTTATCACACTCCACCTTGAATCACGCAGAAGTACTGATTTTGCTCCACCTTCCTGAACAGTGTCATGACTTTGTCACTGACATAGAACCAAATAACACTCATTTTTAATATTTGTTGACAAATGCTGTTGTAGTCTTTCAAATACTAAGGGTAGAATCAGGCCTGATTTAGTAATTTGCTGCTGGGTCCTGAAGACAGGTTAGTATTTTGTCTGCATAGTTTAAATGAATTATTAACTAGCAGAAATAATAACTATTTTAGATGTAATAACAGATCATTTCATAATTCCTTCAAGCAGCTCTGATGGGAATACTTAGTAAAAGGCGAGTTTTAATCTAATCAAAATTGGAGGTGGGGACTGGGGCAAAAAGAATTTCTGTGACATTTTCATGGCCCTTGAGAAATTTGACATTCCATTTGAGAGTCAGTATTATCTTTACACCACTTAACTTGAAAATGTTTTACTTGTTTTGGTTAGAAAGGGTAAAGTAGAGGTTTTTGATTATGAAATTCTAAATGTCAGCAAGCGGTTTGAATCCTCAGACTGTAATGGGCTAAATTGTGTCCCCTCAGAATTCATATGTTGAATCCTTAGCCTCCAGTACCTCCGAATATGACTGTATTTGGAGATAAGTTCTTTAAAGAGGTGGTCAAGTTAAAATGAGGTCATTAGAGTGGGTCTAAAAATCTGAGTGGCTTCCTTCTAAAAAGCGATTTGGACATAGACATGTAGAGGGGGAAGACAATGAGAAGACAGGTAGAAGATGAAAAAAAGGGTCATCCACAAGCCAAGGAGAAAGGTCTCAGAAAAAACTAACCCTGCTGATTCCTTGCTCTTAGACTTTTAGCCTCCACAATCATGAGAAAATATATTTTGTTGTTTAAGCCACCCAATCTGTGGTACTTTGTTGTGACAGCCCTAGCAAAATTAATATGTAGATTTAAAAAAAATATATGTATCAGTTTAATTAAGTCAAAAAGTGTGAGATACTGTGTATTATAATAATAAGAAGGGAGAAATAGAACATTATATTAAATAATATTCTGAGTTGCAAGGTTGGGCTTATGAAGAGCAAAATATAGGAACCCATGACATAGAGTCAAGACGGCTTAGCGTCTGCTTTTGTAAACAATGAGTAAATAACTGCAGTCAATTAACCTCTTAGCCCACCTTCCAGGAATCACACGTGGGTAAGTGCAAGTGATGTGTAAAACAACACCACAACAAATGACTCTGAAGGACTGTGTTCAGGAAAGTTGCCTGTGTTTCAAAGGCAGGAATTTCCCAGTGCCATGCCTCCATCGATGCCCTCATCCGGGGACAAGAGGGGTTTCAAACGTAAAGTTCTTTGTCTAACTTTTCCGCACGCGGGGGCTAGGTAGAAATTCCACGTGAGCTTCTTTGGTTCAGAAAGCCCGCCAAAAGCCCTGGAAGAGGGGTTCTGTCGAGGGCCCAAGCAACCAAGGCAGGATCAGAGTTAAGATCAATCACTACAGAGGAAGTTTGAAAGAGCTGTCTCATTAGAGGAGAATGTGAATGGGGCTGGAATGACTCCGGGGTTAAACTCCCGCTGCTCCCTTACCTATGCAGATTTCCCTCTCTGGGATCCCCTCCCACAACAGTGTGGGAGCTGTCTCTCCCTCTCTACCTGTGCGGATATACCCTTTGGATTCCATTCCCACGGGAACGTGGGAGCTCTCTCTCATTCTCTTTCTTTCTCTCTCTGCCTAATAAATCGCTTTCTGCTAAATTCTTTGAGTCCAATATTTACTTGAATTTTAAGCTCACCGATCCACCAGGGCCCTTTACCCATTCCTGGGGTAAGTGAGCCCAAAAACCTGGATTCACCCAGTTACGCCTTTGGCGAGCTTGGGGAGGGAGCTGAGCACCTATCCTCCCACCACCCGGTTATAACCCCAAAGCACAACAATAATCCATTTATTATTATCAATCATCAAAAGCGAGATGTATTTAGATATTTAACCCAGCATAGAGGTTAAGAGTGGTAGGCCCTGAAATGAGACATACTTGAATTCAAATTTCAGCTTTATTCCTAAAAAACTGTGTGATCTAAACATTAAATATAAGTTAACTCCTTGTAAAATGAGGCTACTGATGGTACTAACTTAACAGGAATGTTTTAAGGATAATCAGTGTAAACTCCTCTGCAAAAGCAATTGCTTAATCCACAAACTCCTATTATTAGCATAATATTTCTGTTTGCTATGTGTCATGATGCAGACCTGAGGACACTGACTTTTCGGGGTGTCTCAACTTTTCTGACAGTGGCTGCTTTTATTCATAAGATCATCAGTTGCTTCTGTTTACTGTGAAGCGTATTGTAGAGGCATATTTAGCAGTAGCTTATTTATTCACCAGAAGATCAATCGCAAACACAGGATATTTCCTAAGGACCTGGTTTCCTTGAGTCAACTTTCTAGAATGACAGCTTATTCTTATTTCACATTCCTGCAATTCAGCTCACTGATTTAAAATTGATTCCATCCATCCTTGTGCATTCATGGATGATGAGTCTGAATTTGGACCAAGTTCGTGGCAACAGCTTTTTAACATAGCAATATGAAGTATTCTCATTGTAGGTGCTAGACACAATATTTCAAAAAAGCAAATGCACTCTGTGTAGCACAAAGTCATAAACAAGTATTCTACTCATCGGAATTTACTCTCACCCTAAAATGCACTGCTAAATGTTATCATAAGTTTTATAAAAACATCAATGAGTTTAAAGTGCTTGATGAATTCAAAGAAACAACAGGTACTCACTTTATGGGCAGAAATAAGAGGCCTGAAATAGTTCCGTTTGTCTCTCTTTTTTTTTTTTTTATCACTACCTAAAGGTGGTTTCTGTGCTTTTTTGAAAACATAGTATTCGTTTGTTCTTGCTCACTGTTAAATATCTTATCAGGAACAAGAAAAACCACACTTATCCCTGCAACCCTCATCATCACATCCATATATAAAATACCTGGCCTCTGGAGGGTGAGGTTGCATCCTTCACCATTTGCCACACATAAGGGCAGCAACAGTTACCTCTGTCCCTCAGAACTGTGCATCTTAAGGTACTTGGGAGAGCTCCAGACCTCTGAATCCTATCTCACCCCATCTCCAATACCACCCCTGGCATATGCAGCTTGCCCAAGTTTTCAGAAATGAGTGATTTCGGGTCAAAAATTTAAGTCTCTGCAAAGTACTGGAAAAATGTAATGTTTCTTGGTTTCCAGGGACCTGATTTACTTTTTGCTCTGCTGTAGAAATCTGTTTTGTTAGCCATGATTTGGCTGTTCTCATTTATACCAGCCAACCAAAACATTGTACTCCAGAGATCAGGGTCCTGATCAAATAAGATATCCTTGATGAATAGGAGAGGCCAACACAACAGCACTGAGTTCATGATGACAAACATTGTGAGAATAGAATACATACTTCAAAGGAGAACGGCAAGAAATAAAACGACTCCAATTTGTCCCAAATGCTGGCGCTGAACTCTAACACTTGACTCTCCCAGCCCTTTTCACGCTGTGGATACCAAAGCTTAGCAGCACCTCCCCTTTCCTTAGCCCTGTGTAACAATTCAGACACAAACAATGGGCCATCAGCTTAGGTGTTGATTATATGGAAACAAATGAGAAAAATATAAAATTTAAAAAGTTAGAAGTCACTAGAGTTTTTCTTTAGCTAGTGGTGGGTGGCTGAATTTATTCAGTTTCTGCAGATCCCTAGACTTTTTATCTTCTGTGTTTAATTTCTTAAACCTGTCTTCCTAACCACTTTTAGTTCATTCTTCTCTGTAGAAAGATTGAGATTTCCCATTTCTATTTTTCTGCTTCTCTCTATTAAACTTGCTTGTTGCCTGCAAATTTCTCCCATCCATGTCCCCTACCTGACTCAATAGATCTGGTCCTTTCTGTACCACATGTTCATGGCAACAGCTTTTTAACATAGCAATATGAAGTATTCTCATCTTTTACTGTGGTAAAACAACCTCAAAATAGAGGATCAGAGGAATAACTTTTCTTGACTCACCAATATACCTTCTAAACACTTAATGCTGTGAATAGATGGACTTGCCATTAAGGCAGCATACCACTAAGATAAAACATGGAGGTATGGGATTTTCTACTATCATACCATGCAACTTGCAAAAAAAAAAAAATATATATATATATATATATATATACACACACACATATATAAACTAATACTTTGTGACATGCACAATCAAATATGGTAGTGAGCTGAAATTTATTATAAGCAAAAGGAGTTTACATACCTAATTAATGATGTTTTGCACAACAAATGAAAATTTTCCTTCTTCATGTCTCATTTTGTTAATCTTTAGTTTGTGCCAACTGACAATCCTTCCAACACTATGGAGTATTTAATCATCATTCCTCTTAGCAAAGATCTGAATCTGAGTCTACAGCTGCCATGTGCTCTTGTTCATGAGTTCATCACATGTCTCAGCACAGGATTTTCCTGCTTCGCCCATGCGTTCCATCTTTTAGACCACTTCTATGTGATTTCATGTACCTGAAGGCTCTTTGAGAAGTGGTAGCTAATTATGCAACTGGGTCCTAGATCAAGAGGCAAGAGCTCTGAATCTTTCTCAGAGGAGACAACATCCTCAGCTTGTGGGGAGCAGACATGTAATACACCGAGAATGAGCTCTTCTTTGGGATCTCAGAGTAGATGAATAGAAGAAAATTTTATATATAAAGAATGAGGAATAGGAAGTGTGGCTGTTAGTGCCCCCCACCCCAAAAGTCATTTTTCTTTTCGCCCTTATACTGATGAATTGTCCTTCTTAAAAAAAGATTTCCAAACAGCAGATTGCCCACCAAGGGGATGAAGCATGTCCTACGTAAGTCATTCATGGTACTCTGATTGTCCTCAACAAATGATTAGAAATGTCTCCCTTTTGCGTGCAATCCCTCTTGTCCAACGACATGTGAGAAGACTTCTGTTAAGTTGGTTACAAAAACTATTTTTCTCTCTAACATATTTTTTAAGCCAGTGGGGCAAAACTATTATTTCCTTGGTGTTTATTGTAACTGTATTTGAATATGTTTGAAGCTGCTGTTGCTTTCTTCTTTGGGAAATATCCTTAACATCCAGAGAATGATGGAGAATGCAATGAAAAAAGAGATTAGTGATTCATGACATCACTAAACTGCTACATTAACCTCGAATTACCTACCGGGTGAGCAATTAAAATTTACTTTACCTATATAGGGAGTAAAGATGGAGTGCACACGTTAGTATTAGCTCTTCCCTTTGGTTTTTAACTATAAAAAAAATCAACTCTTTCTTCAGGACCTACATTAAATTTCATCTCTTCTGGGACCATTTTTTGACTGCTTCAGACTAAACTGATATTTTAAAATATGAAATTCCTAGAGGTTTATTGCTTGGGAATTTAATCCCATATTAGTATGACCTCTTGTCTCTTCAGTGGGACTCTGTAATCCTCAGGGGACACAGCCTGAAACTTAATTCATCTTTCTTTTATACCTATTAGAGTTTTTATCCTTGTACAAACTATCCATAGGACTTCAATCAACACAGCTTTAATAGTTAACAATTTCTGAGCCCTCACTCTGAGCCAGATCATCTGCTAAGCAATTTGTGGCAGTTAATCCTCATGACATTACTGCAAGAAGTAGTGTTGTATTCCACAGCACTCTCCCGAACCAGGTTGGGTGCCTGCTAAATGCTGCCCTGATATTCTATACTTTTTCTTGATAGTACTTATCATAGTTTTAATTGTCAAAGGAGCTAAGCATGCATGTGATTGCTTGTTGTCTACTTCTCCCCAGGTAAAGTCCATGAGGGCCGGGATATTTTCTGCCATATGTTCCCAGGCTATGGAACAATACCACATATGTAGTAGTGCCTCAAATATTTGGTGAACTAATAAAGAAATACCAACATTTTTGGAATGGGAGATAGAGGCTGATTGTATGAAATATCTGGCTCAATTTCACACAACTGGGGCTAGGGCCAATACTCATGGCCATGCTGTCTTTATCCAGAGGCCTTGCCCATAACACCTGTACCACGTTGTTTTCCACAGATTTGAGTTGTTTCAAACTCCAACTGAGGCTGAGTTTACCATGCCCTTTGTTATATGGAAAAGTAAAATCACAGGTTTAACAGCCAACACAAAGATTTTAAACTCCTGAAGTGAGCAGCTGGGAGTGATGACAGTGATTATATCATTTAGAGAGCACTCCATTTTTGCTAGAGATGCTGTCTCCAATTCTTACATTATCATTACAAGTTAGGGTTTATTCGCTGTTCTTAAAGGAAACTAATAATCATAAAGGCTAAGAAATACAGCCAAGGTCACATAGCTGGCAAGCCATAGATATATACTATGAACTCTGATCTACCTACAAGTCAAGTTCAGGGTCTTTCCACCCTGTCATGGTACAGCTATTATTCATCAAGCACCGACTACATTTCAAGAATTCTTTTAGATACTTCTTCAATCATCAAAAAACAAATCCTATGAGGGAATTATTATCAGAGTAAGAAAAGTGGCCACAGTTACATATGGATAAATTTAAAAGCAAAATAAGAAGTAGGCTTAAAGAGTGGAAGAATTTTCTACAAACATGTCAAATTTTTACAAGAGCTTTTTTTTTAACTTATTTATGATAGACAAATGTTTATATTCAGTGTATCTATACAATAGAGAACAGCAAGAAGGCAATGGATTAGAGTAAGAAACAAAGTGAGGAAAATGCATGGCAAATCATATTTTGCAGGCATGGGTAAAGTAGTTACAGGCATTCTAAAGGGTCAGACAATGATGGGATGCATTGAAACCCTAGGTTTAGGCCTGGCACAGTGGTTTATGCCTATAATCTCAGCACTTTGGGAGGCAGAGGCAGGTAGATTGCTTAAGCCCAAGGGTTCAAGTCCAGCCTGGGGAACACGGTAAAACCTCATGTCCACAAAAAATACAAAAATTAGCCAGGTGTGGTGGCACATGCCTGCAGTCCCAGCTACTTGGGAGCTGAGACGGGAGGATTGCTTGACCATGGGAGGTGGAGGTTGCAGTAAGCCCAGATTACACCTCTGCACTCCACCCTGGGTGGCAGAGCAAGAACCTGTCTCAGAAAAGACAGTGAGAAAAAGGCCGCAAGTTTAAAATAGGGCATCCATCTGGAGGCTGGTCATTTCTAAGGACATAGACCCTTTTAAAGAAAACATAATTATCTAAGAGATGATGTGAGAGAAATCAAATTTTTATCTCTGATGCCATATGAACAAAAGAGTTGAAATAGGAAGTCAGATAAAGAATAGCTGTTTTTTTGTTTGTTTTTGTTTTGAGATGGAATCTTGCTCTGTGCCCAGGCTGGAGTGCAGTGGTGCGATCTCGGCTCACAGCAACTTCTGCCTCCCAACAACCTCCACCTCCCGGCATCCTCCACCTCCCTGATTCAAGCATTTCACCTGCCTCAGGTTCCCCATTAGCTGGGACCACAGATGCGTACCACCATACCTGCCTAATTTTTGTATTTTTAGTAGAAATGGGTTTCACTAAAAATACAAGGCTGATCTTGAATTACTGACCTTGTGATTTGTCTACCTCAACCTCCCAAAGTGCTGGGATTACAGGCATGAGTCCCCACTCCCAGCCAAGAATAGCTGTTTTTAAACTACAATGCTCAATCCAGCATCAGTGGCCACAACTATGTTCTCACTATCCAGCTCCTTCCCACCAGACATCTGCTGGTGAAGATTTAATTGTATCTGTAACTTCAGTAATCATGTACATGTGTGTTTTGAAGGATGAATTGTAGATGTCCAGTTTAGGGCTAGATGACATAACGTGCAGCTGCTAAGCATTTCATCTGTCATCTACTACTGTTAGCCTCATGGCCACTGCGAGATATACTTCTCTCCATAAATGCTACATTATAAAATCAAGACAGGCAACATTCAGAAAATTAACAGATGCTGAAAGCTGAAGAATTCACTCCTCCAGGAGGAAATCTTGATCACTGCAGCCCTGTGGAGTAGGAAGAGGAAAGAAACAGCAAGCCAAGTCACTTGCTTCTAACAGAATGTTGCTTCTCTTTGCCTTTTTTTTTTTTTTTTGTATTTGAGCATTTTATTCTTGTTAAAAGAATGTTTTTGAAATAGTTTAGAGTACTGAGAAATTCAATGAGAAAAATGTTGAAAAGGATTGAGTTTATTTAGCCTGAATAAAACCCCAACATCACTTTGTCCATAAATCACACAATTTTGATGTCAAGCAATCATTTCATCTGTCTAATTTTTGGTCTTTTTTTCTGGAAAAAAAATAGTATATAACTAGATAACCTCTCAGGTCCCTCCTGATAACTATCTCTACACCAACTTACTTTAGCATTTTTAAGAAACCTGCTTTAACATACACAGAATAAAAAACTGCCCCCAGGTTATATTGAATGTACAAAATTATTTCACTCATTCTAAATGCCATGGTGCCTTAGTGCTGGAAAGAGTATAAGGAAACAGCCTGTGAAATGATGGACCACAGAGGCCATTCCACTTTTACTCTCTCAAAGGAAGAGTAGAGTGTGTCAGCAGAGCTTCAAGGCTGTTTCCTAGAATCAGGAAAATGATTAGTTGTTTCATAATTTCTCTTTATTTTTTATAATTGAATCCCAAGTTAAAGAGATCATTGACTAACATGTACCATATTAAATTGAAGAATTCTGATAGAGAGTTCAAACTATAAGGTAGTTCTTAATCATACAAAGGTAAATAGAACTATAAATATCAAGGAAAATCCCAGGAGTAAAGATAAAAAGGCTGATTTCTTCTTCTTCCAATATTCTATATGCCATACCCTTGATTCTTGTGATTAATTGGAGCCCAAAAGTACACACATACAAACACACACCCACACATACTCACAACAGTGATTAAACAGGAATAAAAGAAGTCTTCCATAACAGATCTTCTTATTACAAGAACTTACAGCATCCTGTTTTTCACCTTCATAGCACACTTAGCAAAATTGCAAATGCATAATTCATTTTGAAATTGTTTGTTTAGTATCTGACTTTGTCATGTTCTCACCTTTGGGCAGCATTTAACATCCTGATTTGTATTTTATAGATGCTCAGAATATTCGTTGAATAAGTAAAGGAGTGAATGAATAAATACTTTTTCTTTATTCATGGTCCTAATTGATAAATATGCAGTGTTTTTCTGTCAACTCTTCTTCAAGCATGATTAAACGCACTCAACATAGCTATGATATATGCAATATATTGTACATTATGTATCATGTTATATTACATGTACAATATATAATATGTATCATTACATATAATACATTGGATAGCCAAACTTATATATATATATATAGCTTAATGAAACAATCAGTCTCGCTCTGGAAAGCAAAAATTGACTTGATCATCCAAAGATTATAATTCATCATTGAGCCCAATGACTATGTCATTCTTACACACACACATAAACACACACAACATGCATTTACCATACATCTAAACAATTAAGTTTTTGTAGTAAGACCATAGTAATCATCTTTAGTTATCCCTGCTCCGTCCCTAAAGCCCACCGTTTGGGAGAGACAAGAAACCGATTATGAATGAGCAGTTGGCATGCTGTAAACTCCCTCATGGGAGTGGTTTACAGATGTTGATTTTCAAAGTCTGGCTAGTGCTGTTTTAAATACCACAATGAAGCAAGACACATCTTGTTTCAAACAAACCTGCATTTTGGATCTGGGTGGCTGGATAGTGGTATATGAACTCAACTGGGGATAAACACTAATGTCTCTGATAATGACAAAATATTAAAATATTGAGTACAGCTCATTAAGAATGCCTTTGGCAGGAATAGGAAATTCTAAATTATGCTTCTTTTCTAGATCTCAACTTATGATGTTCCTGGGTACTGTTATCTCCTTTGTTTCTTAGATGGAAGCTTAGAGTATGTTTAAGATCTCACTCTGTCACCCATTGGAGTGCAGTGACATGAACATAAATCACTGCAGCTTCTAAATCCTGGGCTCGAGGAATACTCCCACCTCAGCTTCCTAGGTAGCTGGGACTACAGGTGTACACTACCCAACCCAGCTAATTAACACCAATTTTTTGTAGAGTTTTTTGCAGAGATGAGGTCTTCCTATGTTACCTAGGCTGGTTTTGAACTCCTGGACTTAAGCCATCTATCTGGACCTTCCAAAGTTCTGGGATGACAAGCATGAGCCACTGCACCTGGCTCCCCGTGGTGGTTTTGATTTGCATTTCATTAATGATTACTGGTGTTGAATACCTTTTCATGTACCTGTTGGCTATTTGTACATCATCTTAGAAAAAAATATCTGTTCAGGTCTTCTGCTAACTTTTGAATTGGGTTATTTGTTGTATGTCATTGAGTTGTGTTATTTCTGTATATATTTTGAATATTAACTTCTTATCGTATCCAGCAAACTTATCTCTACGTACTCATCCAAGGAATTTAAATAGGATCTTGAAGAGATACCTACACACCCATATTCATTGAAGCATTATTTATAATGGAAACAAACTAAAAGTCCATTGATAAATAAATGGATACAAAAAATGTGGTGTGTGTGTATATATATGTCTGTGTGTGTAGACATATATGCACACAATGGAATATTATTATGCCCTGAAAAACAAGGAAATCCTGCCATTCACAACAATATAGATGGGCCTGGAAGACATTATGCTAAGTGAAATAAGCCAGATCCAAAAAGACAAATATTGTATAATCTCATTTATATGTAAAATTCAAAATAGTCAAACTAATAGAGACAGAGAGTAGAAATGCAGTTGCCAGGTGATAGGGGGAGGGTACATTAGGAAATGATGGCCAAATAGTAGGAAGTTTCAGTTATAAAAGAAAAATATGTTCTGGAGATTTACTCTCCAGTATAGTGCCAGCAGTTAACAATACTGTATTGCATACTTAAAACTTGCTAAGAAGGTAGAGCTTATGTTAAATGTTCTTAACACTCACACAGAAATAATGATAACAACAATAAAACAGCAAGAGGAAAGTTTGGGAGGTGATGAAGATGCTTCTGGCCTTGATGGTAGTTGTAGTTTCATAGATGGATATACTAATCCCAAACTCATTGAGTTGTATAAATTCCATAGGTACCACTTTTTTCATGTCAATCATAACTCAATAAAGTCGTTTTTAAAAACCGAGTATTATTTCTAGAAGCACCAAAAATATGAAATGTGTAGGTGAAAATATAACAAAGTATTTTAAGCATCAATGTGCCGACAATTATAAAACACTAACAATGAAAGATATAAAAGAATAGTTAAATAGATGTATATGTACAATTTCAGGTATTTTAAGAATAATATTATTTATATATCAATTTTGAACTGATATACAATTCAGTAGAATTCCAGTTAAAATGCTAGCAGGATTTTGAATAGATGTAAATAAAATGATTATGAAACACTTTGGGAGGCTGAGGCGGGTGGATCAGGAGGTCAAGAGATCGAGACCATCCTGGTCAACATGGTGAAACCCCGTCTCTACTAAATATACAAAAAATTAGCTGGGCATGGTGGCGCGTGCCTGTAATCCCAGCTACTCAGGAGGCTGAGGCAGGAGAATTGCCTGAAC
>NW_016107516.1:3505039-3514065 GCF_001604975.1 Cebus imitator
AAATGTACGTAGAAAGATAAAGAAACCAGAATACCCATAAACATCTTTAGAAGATGGCTAAATATGGAGCATTAGATATACTTGATATCAGAGTTTACTGTAAAGCAATAGTACTTTACTGTAAAGACAGTATGCTCTTGGCAAAATATTAGATACATAGGTTGGAATACAATGGAGAGTCCATAAATAGACTCACACTGATAGAATTAATTTTGAAAAAAGCATCAAAAAAATCAATGAAGGAAAAATAGACTTTTCAAAAAATTGTGTGGAGAAAAGTGGACATCTAAATGTAAATATTTAGAAATGGCATTCTTTCTTTCTTAAATGTTTTAAATTTGTTGAATATTCTATGGAGCCATCTCTACCTGAAATTTTGTTGTTGTTGAAATATTTTTAAACATAAACAGAATTTCTTTGATAGATCTTTTTAGGATATATATTTTTCTCAAGTAAGGTTTGATAGTTTTTATCTTTCAAAGAATTTCTAACTTGACAAAACAATGTGCATAAAGTTGATCATAATATTCTCTTCTTATCTTTAATGCTTATATGTTATGATTTTTTTCTTCATTCCAAATGTTTTTGTGTATTTGTTTCTGTTTTTATCTTTTTCTTCTTGGCAAAGATTTGTCAGTTTACTGATTCTTTCAAAGAACAAACTTTGGTTTCATTGATATTCCCAATTTGTTTTTCTGTTTACAACTTTGCTGATTTATCTTTCCCAATTTATTTTATTCTGGCTGCTTGGTATAAAATTAATTTTCTCTTTCTTATCAGATTCTTTAATTGGGATTTTAAATAATTTATTTGAGACTTTTTTCTTTTTTTCTAATAAAGCATTTGATACAATAAATATTTTTTTATCTTTCAGCTGCATATGACATATTATTTCTTCATTTTCTGCTAAAATTTCACATCTCTTCATTCTTTCCCTCTACCTTTCCTACTAGAGTCTTTAATGTGTTAATCATAGTTGTTCTAAATTCTTTGTCTAAGAGTACCTATATTCACGTTGTTTATTAGTGTGGTTACACTGATTTTTTTTTTCTTTTCAGATTTTTATTTTCTCTTGATTTTGTGTGTCTCATAAATTTTTATTTAAGAAATACATCTTAAGTAGGCCAGCTGAGACTGAAGTAAGTAGTATTATCACCTGAAAATGGGCACATACTTTTTTGCATGCTAGGCTTTTATCATTTGCTTAGCTAATGGAAAGGTGGTGATTTAACCTAGAAGGGAATTGAGTTAGGCTTGGGTTTTGTTTTTCCTATGATTACCACCAGTTTCAAATTTCTCTGGTGTTAATTTGTGTGCTGGTCAGTGCTGAGGGGCGGAGGGGGCAGCTGATATGAAGAGTTTCACTCAGCCTTTGCTTTCTTCTTAACTTTAGGCCTTCTCTGTGTGTTTATGCTTCATAAAATAACTTTTGCCATGGTCTTGCCTAACCAGTTCACCAGTGTTAATTGAGGCTGGCTCCACTGGTGACAGTAGGTAGAAAGACTTTATTGTTCTGTTTCTGCTTCATTTTGTGTGTCTGAATTTTGGGGACAAATCTTGCTTGCTGATTCTTTACCTTGTCATAGAAGAACATTGTGGCTAACAGTTTGGAGCTAGAATTGTTTTCTGCCCCTGCCCTGGGCATAGAGTGGTTTTCCATTTTCCTTTCCCCAGCCACAGTTTTTCAGAGATGGCAAGACTCACTGTTCTTTAGAGAAAACAAAACCAGACAGTACTTTGTGTCTTTACTGCAGCAGCAACTACTCCCCTTCACCAGGCTTGTACCAGTAAAAGAAGCTTTCTCCAGTCTTTTGCTGTAACTCCAATCTTTCCTGTGAGAACTTAATAAATTTTTATGCAGTAGAACCTGTAAATGAATGCAAACACCCCTTTTGTCAGCAGCATTTTGGAGTTTCAAACTTTTCTGGTAGCTCATACTCAGCCTTTAAATAGCTAAAAATTGTAGCTGAATTCCTCTTGTTCACTTTTATGGTAATTTTCTCTTTCTTCCTCCCACACTTTGCCTAGTTGAGCCAGTGCTTATGTTCTGTTTCTCCTTGAAGGCACTTGTTACATAAATTTCAAGGGCTTTTGTTACCTTATGACGTCAACTCTCATGAAAATGTGATTTTGTAAATTACACACATTCTTCATGCTGTTACATGGAAATAATATTATTTTCAGATTTCTACATCTTAAGTAGAAGGTAGATGCCACCAGTGATATTGTTTCTTATTCAGGCTAGGATTCCTTTTAATCACATCGTGCTCTTTCATTTTGTTTTTAAGCTTAGGCTTTTCTCTCCACGTGAAGTGATTGATTCCTGAATTCATTTTTAGAGGACCTATGATATGGATAGGCTTGATGTCCCCACCCAAATCTTATCTTGAGTTGAAATCCCTAGGTAGGGGGAGGAGCCTGGTGGGAGGTGATTGTATCATGGGGTTAGTTTTTCCTATTCTGTTCTCATCATAATGAGCAGTTCTCATGAGATCTGATGCTTTTATACGTGTTTGGCAAGTTACTTCTTTGCTCACATGCTTGCTCTGTCTCGCCTGCCATCATGTAAGATGTGCCTGCGTCCTCTTTCACCATGAGTATAAGTTTCCTCAGGCCTCCCCAGCCATGTGGAACTGTGAGTCAATTAAAGCTCTTTCCTTTATAAAGTACCCAGTCTTAGGAAGTTCTTTATAGCAGTGTGAAAACAGCTAATATAATACAGTAAATTAGTACCAAGGTAGTGGGACACTGTTATAAAGATACCCAAATATGTGGAAACAACTTTGGAATTGGGTAACAGGACAGTTTGGAAGGCTCAGAAGACGTTTGGAGCATCCTGAGACTTGTTTAATGGTTTTGACCAAAATGCTGATAGTGATGTGTACAATAAATTCCAGGGTAAGGTTGTCTAAGATGGACATGAGGAACGTATTGGGAACTGGAGTAAAAGTCACTTGTGCTGTGCTTTAGCAAAGAGACTAGCTCCTGCCCTAGAGATCTGTGGAATTTTGAACTTGAGAGAGATTATCTGAAATTGGAACTTATATTTATAAGGGAAGTAGAACATAAAAGTTTGAAAAATATGCAGCATGATGATGCAATAGAAAAGAAAAACCTATTTTCTGGGAAGAAATTCAAGCCAGCTGCAGAAATTTGCATAAATAAAAAGAAGCCAAATGTTAATCACCAAGACAATGGGGTAAATGTCTTCAGAGCATGTCGGAGGACTTCATGGCAGTCCCCATCAGAGGAGGCATAGGAGGAACAGTTTCCTGGGCCAGTCCCAGGGCCTGGCTGCTTTATGAAGTCTTGGGAGTTGGTGGTCTGCATCTTAGCCATGCCTAAAAGGGACAAACATACAGTTCAGTCCATTGCTTAAGAAGGTGCAAGCCCCAAGTCTTGGTAGCTTCCTTGTGGTGTTGGGCCTGCAGGTGCACAGAAGTCAAGAATTGAGGTTTGGGAACCTCCACCAAGACTTGAGGATGTATGAAAATGCCTGGATGTCCAGGTAGACGTTTGGTCCAGGAGTGGAGAGCCCTCATAAAGAACCTCTATTAGGTCAGTATAGAAGGAGAATGTGGGGTTGGAGCTCTGACATAGGATCCCCACTGGTGCACTGCCCAGTGGAGCTGTGAGAAGAGGGCCACCATTCTCTAGACCCCAGAATGGTAGATCCATTGACAGCTTACATCATGCACCTGGAAAAGCCACAGACACTCAGCACCAGCCAGTGAAAGCAGCCAGGAGCAGGCTGTACCCTAAGAAGCCACAAGGTTGGAATTGGTCAAGACTTGGGGAGTCTACCCCATGCATCAGTATGACCTGAATGTGAGGTGTGGAGTCAAAGGAGATTATTTAGAAGCTTTGAGATTTAATTACTACCCTACTTGATTTTGGACTTGCATGGAGCCTGTAGCCTCTTTGTTTTGGTGAATTTCTCCCATTTGGAATAGGATCATTTATTCAATACCTGTACCCCCATTGTGTCTTGGAAGTAACTAACTTGTTTTTAATTTAGCAGGCCCTTAGGTGGATGGGACTTGCCTAGTTTCAGATGAGACTTTGGACTTGAACTTTTGGGTGAATGCTGGAATGAAATAGGAATGTTGGGAAGGCATTATTGGTTTTGAAATATGAAAGGGACATGAGATTTGGGAGGACCCAGGGGTGCAATAATACAGTTAGACTTTGTGTCCTCACCCAAATCATATCTTTAATTGTAATCCCCAGGTGTTGAGGGAGAAACCTGTGGGGAGGTCATGGGATTATGGGGGCGGTTTCCGAATGCTGTTCTTGTGATAGTGAGTGAATTCTTATGAAATTTGATGGTTTTATATGTTTGGCAAGTTCCTTCTTCACTCATACGCTCTGTCACACCTGCTGCCGTGTATGAATATCCTTGCTTCCCCTTCCACCATGATTATAAGTTTCCTGAAGCCTCCTTAGCCATACGGAACTGTGAGTCAATTAAACCTCTTTCCTTTAGGAATTAGTCTTAGGCAGTTCTTTATAGCAGTGTGAAAATGACTAATACACCCTATATCACTAAATGTCATTGACTTACTCACAAAATATTATAAACCCTGCCATTCCTGATAGCATACTCTTTATTCAGTTGTTCTGGATGCTCTTCTCTTTCCTTTGTTCTGCTCATTTTTTGAGTGACTCTTTCCTGGTCTTAGATAAAGTGAGATTTTATTATCCCAGCATTTACACCTTACAGGATGTATGTAGCTTGACTTTGGACCAGCTTTCTGTTCAATTATGTGTTGGTCAAATCTCTTTATAAAATCGTCAGTGGGAGCGTGGTTTGCTCCATAGCTGTCCATTCAATTCAAGGTATTTGGCTGTTCCAAATCATCACTCAACACCCAAATCAAAGGGTGCCACATCTGTGTCACATTTTCAGCTCTTGTTTATTAGACTGGCTGCTTTTCCTTCTGTTGTCTTACAGTATGATATGATGCCTTGAGTTGGCAGTGATTCCATTTAATCTTATATTGTATTTAGTTGTTTAATGTTAACTTCTGTAGAATCAAGTCCCAACTGTTAATTTCAGCATGCTCACAGCATCTGGCAGAATATGTACTCTATATTGTTGGCTAAACATTGGATCCATGTGGCATAAGTAAAAGGAGAAGATGGAATTTACTTAAATTTTCCAACAGCTTCAAATATATTTCAAAATACATTATTCTACCCAGAGGTGGAAGGCAGTAGCTGCTTGTCAATGATCTCCTATCATGTATTTCACAAGATATTTGTATTAAACAAGTTATCTTACGTTCTTAAAACCACTAGGAGGTAATGACTATAAGTAACCATCTGAGATCAAGACTGATTAGATTCCCTCATGACAAATTGCTTATGGGCTACCTTTCCTATTTAAAAAATAGGCCATTATGAAGAGATTGAAAGCATAGATATCAACCCAATGGCATATTTGGCAACATTTGAGATATTATTAAAATTTTCCACTAGTCTACCCATACGTAAGAAATTATGAATCAAGGATTTAGAGGGACAACTTTTTAAAATACACTTGGATAGCTAACATTTCTTTTTGTAATTTAAACAAACAGTTGCAAAGACAACTTCTAAAAATGGTTTTAGGTAAACAACCCACAATTTGAAATATACCTGAAGAATTATGCTTTACATAATGAGAATGTGTATAATCTCAAATCAAAAATGCTGTCTGTTTCTATTTTTAAATTAATAAAAAATGAAGAATAACTACTCCTGGCTAAATATAATAGCAGTGAAAAAGTGTTCATTTCTTTTGTTTTCTGTAGTTTCAGATGCAGATAATTATGAGATATATATCCTCTTCCACTGTCTCTATTCATAATACTTTTAACTAATATAAAAATTACTTATTATGTGTTAGCCTTTTATCTAAGTATTTTACATGTATAAAATAATTTAATCTACAAATCTTCAAAGCAGGGATCAGCAAATGTTTTATACAAACAATCAGATAATAATACTTCAGGTTTTTCAGGCCATATGGTCTCTGTCTCAACTATTCAATTCTGTGTTATAGCTCAATGGCAACTGCAGATAATACATAAATGAATAATCAAAGCTGAATTCCAACAAAACTTCATTTTAAAAAGCATGTAATGGAATAAGCTTGGCCAACAAGCTATGGTTTGACAAACATACATAATGTAAAAACCATTTTAAGTTCTTATATCACGAATTGAGAAAATTGATATGAACTACAAGCAAACAGCTAAGGAAATTGAGTTTTAAGTAGAATAGCATTAGCCCATGTAGTCTTGCTCTGGCACTACACTATTAAATATGGCATGCACTAGTTACATGTTTCTATTGGGCACTTGGTATGTGGCTAGTCTAAATTGAAAAGTAAGTGCAAAATATATACCAGCTTTCAAAGATTTAGTATGAAAAAAGGAATCTACAATATCTCAAATATTTTCATATTGGTTGCCTATTGCATTGATACTAATTTGGGTATATTGGGTTAGATGCATGATTAAAATCAAGTTAACCTTTTTGTTGGTGGTGGTGGTGGTGAGCAGGGCTCTGTTGCAAGGCTGGAGTGCAATGGTGCAATCTTGGCTCACTGCAACCTCTGCCTCCCAGGTGCAAGGGATCTTCCAACCTCAGTCTCCTGAGTAGCTGGAACTACAGGTGTGTGACACCATGCCAGGCTAATTATCCATAGAGATGGGGTTTTGCCAAATTGCCCAGCCTGATTTCAAATGCTCGGCCTCAAATGATTCTCCTGATTTGGCCTCTCAAAGTGCTAGGATTATAGGTGTGAGCCATTGCACCCAGCCAAGTTCACCTGTTTCTCTTTGAGGATTTTAATATGACAAATATTTATCTTAAAAATATGTGACTTGCATTTTTTGCTCACATATTTATATTCGATATTACTCTAGTTCATTCCTAAAAATTGCTTTTATGCATGTACATTGAGGCAGTTATATTAAAATATTCCTCTTTAAGTGAAGAATTTAGAGTGAGAACCTTCATAAATATGTCTGCTCATTTAAAAGATAAACTAGCAAAAACATGTCAAAATCAACTTTTTCACAGTTCTGAAAATTAAGAAAATCCTTCAACACTCTGAGGAGCATTTATGTAAGAAAAATTAATCATTCTCAGCAAGAATAGCAAGACTTTTGGTTTGTTTGCTTTAACTTTGCCAGTATCTAATCCCCATGCCCAGCTCCACAGTAGCCTTGAAAAGAGCAGTCTTCCAACATGGTAGCTATAAAAATTAGGAGATCCGCAGCCTACAGAGGGCAGAGCATACTTGAAGCTTCCCAAAAAGTCCCATGTCCAGAACACATTCACTATTTTACCTGTTTTTTCACCTTCCTTTGCAGAGTGTTGTCATTATTTAACCTGACTCAAACTTGTTCTATGGGAAAATCTCTGTACTCAAAAAATTGGTTAAAAGCAATTAGAAACAGTTATTAAACATTGCCCTTCCCTAAGGCTGTGATACAAGTTAGGACAAATTAGAATCTGGCAATAAATTAAAAAAAAAACAAATCAGAAAATATCTATAGTAGGGTTTTTAAAACCTGACAATTTCCAAGGAATCTAAGAGGTATACGTCTGTCTAGGGCTTTGTGTAAGGCCAGGAACCGCATGCAAGGGTCAACTCTCTCATTCTGAATGACCTCAAGGACTTTTGCAGACAAGACGCAAAAGCCAGCACAGAATTGCCAATACCATAAATGTTTTAAGGCATGCTGAAATATACATGCAGAGCTCCTTATGTATTTGAGAAAATCTTTCACCAGTCTTTGACTGATGACCAAGCTATAACCAAGCAGTAACTTCAGTGGCTGCCCACTGTAAGAAATGAATACATTGCAGAATTAGTCCAAGAGATCCCTAAACAATCAGAACAACAATAGCAGAAAAAACAGTAACAGCAGCAATTATGGGGAGACAGGCAGAGGGATTAGATTTCTAGAGTTGCCCCAGCATATAAAGTATACAATTTCATTAATACTATGAGACACAAAAAACAGAAAATTATGACTAATACAAAGAAAAAATACATCAAAAGAAATTATCCCTGAAGTAATGTAGATATTGGATTTAATAGACAAATATTTTAAATAAGTTATTATAAATATGTTCAAAAGAAAAGAAAATCACATGTAAAGAACTAAAATAATTACAATAATTAAAAAAATTCAGCAGTTACATCAATAAAGAGGTAAAAATATTATTGTTTAAAAATTCTAGAGTTGAAAAATACAATAATTAAAATAAAATGTTCATTAAAAGGTTTCAATAGCAGATCTGTGGGACATTATAAAGCACACCAATAAGAGTCTCAGAAGAAAAGAAGAGATAGATTAATAGATACAAATGAAAAATATAGATGAATAATAATGCCTGAAAACTTTTAAAATTAAATGAAAACATTAATTAACACATCAGAGAAAATCAATACATTTCAAGTAAGATAAAATCATGGAGATACACACATAAACATGTCATAATCAAACTTTCAAAGAGAAAGGGAATATTTAAAGTGGCAAGAAAGAAGTCGTCACATACAGCTAATTTTCAATAAGAACAACAGCTGACTTGTTATCAGAAACCAAGAAGAACAGAAAGCAGTGCAATGACATATACAAAATACTGAAAGAAAAAGACTGTCAGCCCCAATGATTCTAAATAAAGCAAAGCTATATTTCGAAAATAAGGAAGATATTAAGACATTATCAGATTAATGAAAAACTGACAGACTTGCTATAAGAAATGCTAAAAGAAGTTAATCCAGCTGAATTGAAAGAGCTGAACTGAATTTGAGTTACTTGATGCTAACTCAGATTTATGTCAAGAAGTAGGCCGGGCGCAGTGGCTCAAGCCTGTAATCCCAGCACTTTGGGAGGCCGAGGCGGATGGATCACGAGGTCAAGAGATCGAGACCATCCTGGTCAACATGGTGAAACCCCGTCTCTACTAAAAATACAAAAAATTAGCTGGGCATGGTGGTGCGTGCCTGTAATCCCAGCTACTCA
>NW_016107516.1:3514181-3604541 GCF_001604975.1 Cebus imitator
GTATATGTTTTTTGGTTTATAACTCTTCTATCTAATTTAAAAGATGATTGCAGGAAGCAATAATTATAAAACTTTTAGATGGGATTAGACTGTATTTATTTGTGGATATATGTGAGAATATATACATGTAGTTCCTATATATTGTGTGTAATACTATACAAATTGTGTATATCATATTTAATCTTATAAGATTTATATGGCAACAATAGCATAAAAGAGGGTGGATGTAATGGATGTATTTTGGAACAAAGTTTTTACATACTTAAGTTAGTATTTATATACTTAAGTCAGTATTAACCCAAACTGGGTTTTTTTTTAAGCTAAAATGCCAGTTTTAATCCTGTATTAACCACTAAGAAAATAACTAAAAAAATGTATCAAGAGAAACAATATAATTAAAATGCTACACTAGAAAATATCTAACACAAGATAAGGTAGTAATAAAATAGAGAACTAGGTTGGACCCTGTGGTTTACGCCTATAATCCCAACACTTTGGGAGGCTTGGGCGGGCAGATCATTTGAGGCCAGCAGTTCAAGACCAGCCTGTGCTGTGTGATTAAATCCCTTCTCTACTAAAAATACAAAAATTAGCCAGATGTGGCATACTCTTGTAATCCCAGCTAATCAGGAGGCTGAGGCAGAAGAGTTGATTTAACCTCTGAGGCGAAAGTTGCAGTGAATGGAGATAATGCCACTGCACTCCAGCATGTGCCACTGGGCGAGACTCTGTATCAAAAAAAAGATAACTCTATTAAATGTAAATAGATTAAGTATACTAATCCATTAATGAAGTCAGGGATTAGCAAAACAGAGGAAAAAAAATGTAACCATATCCTGTCCACAAGAGACATACTCTAGATTCCAAGAAAAAAATAGGTTGAAATTAAAAAGATGGGGCTGGTCATGGTGACTCATGTTTGTAATCCTAGCACTTTGAGAGGCCCAGGAGGGCAGATCACTTGAGGTCAAGAATTCGAGACCAGTCAGGCCAACATGGTGAAACACTATCCCTACTAAAATACAAAAATAATTAGCCAGGTGTGGTGGGACATGCCTGTGGTTTCAGCTACTTGGGAGGCTGAGATAGGAGAATCACTGGAACCCCGGGAGGTGGAGGTTGTGGTGAGCCGAGATCACACCACTGAACTCTAGCCTGGGTGACACAGCGAGACTCCATCTCAAAAAAAAAAAAAAAAGTAAAAAGATGAAAAAGTTATGCTATTCAAACACTAATTAAAGGAGATTTAAATCAGCACTATTAACATCAGAAAAAATAATTTAAGGCAAATATATTTGTAGAGACAAAAGAAAATAATTTATGATGATAAAAGACCATTCTATTAACAAATGATAACAATTAAAAACAAATATGCCAAACAACAGAATACTAAAATATGTAAGGTAAAAAGTGACAGAATTGAAGGGAGAAATAAGCAACACAATTATAGTAGAGGGCTTTAGTACCCCACTACTGTGGTCTGAATGTTTGTGTCCTTCAAAAATTCATGTGTTGAATCATAATGTAGAGATATAGTTAGAGGTGGGGCTTTTAGAAGGTGATTAATTCATGAGGGCAAAGCCCTCATTTGTGGGATTAGTGACCTTATATAAGAGGTGTGAGGAAGTTATTTGCTCCATGTGAGGATTCATCACACAGCACCATCTATGCAGCAGAGTGAGCCCTTACCAGATGTCAAGTCTGCCTGTGCCTTGATATTAAACTTCCCCACCTCTGGAACTAACAGAAATAAATGTTATTTATAGGCTGTTCAGTCTAAGGCATTTTGTTATATAGCAGCCAGAACAGAATAAGACACTTACTTTTAATAATTGTAAGGCCGGCTGCCTCACAGAGGGTTAAACGGACACATCCAACACATCCATCTCTCTCCGCACCTGATAACTGTGTCATCACCCAAGCTCATTATCTGGCCTTGCTGCATGGCTTCCCTGTACCCGCCTCTGCATACCAGACCCAAGCCCACATTCAGCACTAAATTATGCATCTAACCCCTAGCCTGCTGTTGAAAAACCCTGCAGAAAAATTTTTAAAGAAGCCCCATCACACCCTGCCTGGTAGCAGCCTGCTCTGTATGCCCCCGGAAGGCCCACTTACCCAAGATCCCACCTACCTACCCATGGCAACTAGCTCCAGGTATTTCTTGCTTCTTAATAACCAATAAGATTGGCTTCACTTTGTTTCCCCAACAGCCAATCAAGGCCCACTTACCCAAAGTCCCGCCCGCCTACCAATGGCAACTAGTTCCAGATATTTCCTGCTTCCTGACAGCCAATAAAATTGCCTTCGCTTTGTTTCTCCAATAGCCAATCAATTGCCTTCCCTCCCCATAAAACCCCATGACCTGAACAGCCAGGTGCAACTTCTTTGGCCCCTTCCTGGACCACAAAACCTCGCCTGGGAGCTGAATATATTAGCTTCTCATTTTCTTATACTTGCCTTAGTTTCCTCATTTTACCTTGGCAATAAATCTTACAATAATCATTACTACAACCAAGCATAAGAAAGTAAATAGAACAAGCAGAGAGAAGACTTGAACAACAATATAAATCAACTATACTTGACAGACATGTATAGAACTCTCATCCAACAACAGAATATGCATTCTTTTCAAGTGTACATATAACATTCTTCAAGGTATACCTACCTTAGGGCATTTTAAAAAGCCTCAATACATTTAAAAGGCTTAAAAGCATGCAAAATATGTTTTTGACCACAGTTGATTAAAATTAGAAATAAAGAAGAAAATTTCAGGTATTTGCAAATATGTGAAAACTTAAGAAAATTATTCTAAATAATCAGTAGGTCAGAGAAGAATCACAAGGGAAATTAGAAAATGTTTTAAGATGAATAAGAACAAAACAAAGCATCCCAAAACTTGTAGGATGCAGCCAAAGCAGTCCTTAGAGGGAAATTGTTAGCCGTAGTAGCCTATATATAAAATTAGACATATTTCAAACCAATATTCTACTATATTCTACTACTATTTCTTCTACTGTAAGAAACCAGAAGCAAAAGAGCAAAGAGAACCCAAAACAAAGAAAAGGAAGGAATAACAAAGATTAGGGAAGACATAAATAATGTAGAGAAAAGAAAAACAGTAGAGAAAATGAATGATACCAAAACTTTGCTCTTTGAAAAGATCAACAAATTCACCCACCTTTAGCTAGAATTACATTTTAAAAAAAAGAAAGAAAGAAAGAAGGAAAGAAAGAAATGAAAAAGAAAGAAAGAAAGAAGGTACAAACAACTGAGGTCAGAAAACAAATTGAGGAAAAGACAGGATATTACTACTGATCTCATAGAAACAAAAATAATCATAGGGGAATGTGATGAATAATTACGCCAACAAATTAGAAAACCTATATGAAATTAAAAGTCCTAGAAAGACACCAGTTGCTCACACTGACCTCAGAGAAAGTATAATATCTGAATATTCAAAAACAAATAAATTAATAATTTAAAAATTTTCCACAGAGATTTTCAGGCCAAGATGGTTTTACTGGTGAATTCTACCAATATTTAAATGATTAATACCCATTATTCACAAAATATTATGAAAGGTAGATGAAGACAAGAAAGACTTTTCAATTCGTTCTATGAAGCCAGTACTACCCTACTACTAAAACCAGACAAACTGTGCATCAATATCTCTTATGAAAATAGATGTAAAAATTATCAACAAAATACTAGCAAACTGAATCCACAGAATACAAAAAAAGATTATTTATCATGGACTCATGGGATTGAGTCCAGGAATACAAGATTGTTTTAACATACAAAACGCATTCAAGTTAATACGTTAAAGAACAAAAAATACATAATATGCTCAATAGGCCCAGAAAAAACAATTGAAAAAAACGTAACATCTTTCATGATAAACAAAGCAAAACAAAATACAAAGACTTAACAAACTAAGATTAGTAAAGAATCCCCTGAACCTGATAAAGTGCTTCTAAGAAAAAAATCACAGCTATCTCATATTTAATAATAGAAGACTACATGCATTCACTTTAAAATCAGGAACAAGACAAGAATATTTGCTTTTACCACTTCTACTCAACATTGTACCATATCTTCCAGCCAGGGCAATTAAGCAAAAATAAGAAATAAAGTGCATCCAGATTGGAAGCGAAGGAATAAACTATTTCTGTTTTGCAGATGACATTATCTTGAACATAAAATTCTTAAGAAATGTACAAATAAAAATTATTCATCAAGTTTGCATGACTCAATGTCAACATAAAAATCAATTTTATTTCTATAAAGGAACAGTGAACAATGTAAATATGAAATCTGTAAGTGCCATTGTCAATAATGTGAAAAAGAATAAAATACATAGAAATAAAAATCACAAAATATATGCTAGACTTCTTACTGGAAATTTGTTAATGAAAACAAAAATTATTGGAATAAATTAAAACGAAAATAAATGTTAATAGAAAATTAGGTCATCATCATGGATTAGAACACTTAATATTGTTAAAATGGCAAAAATACCCAAACCGATCTGCATATTCAACACAGTCCCTCTCAAAATCCAAGCTGGCTTCTTGGCAGAAATTGACATGCTGATCCAAAATTCACATGGAAACTTAAAAAACCCAGAATAGGCCTGGCACAGTAGCTCACACCTGTAATCCCAGCCCTTTGAGAATCTGAGGTGTGCAGATCATTTGAAGCCAGGATTCTAGACCAGCCTGGCCAACATGGCGAAGCCCCATCTCTATTAAAAATAAAAAAAATTAGCTGGGCATGGCGGCGCAAGCCTATAATCCCAGCTACTCCAGAGGCTTAGGTGGAAGAATCACTTGAGCCAGGGAGGCACAGGTGGCAGTCTGCTGAGATCCCACCATTGCACTCCTGGGTGACAGAGTGAGACTCCATCTTTTTTTTTAAAAAAAGAAAAAGTTAGAATAATAAAAATAATCTTGAAATAAATTACAAATACAAAATAATAATAAATTACAAACAGAAGGACTCATATGTTCCTGTTTCAAAACTTGACTACAAAGCTACACTAATAAGTGTATCAAGTCAGTTAAATGGGAGTAAGAATAGTCTTTTAACAAATTGTCTCAGGGTAACTGGTTAGCCATATGAAAACAATACAGCTTGACTTCTACCTCACACCATACAGGGGCCATAGATCTAAAAGTAGTAACAGCCAAGATTATAACAATCTTAGAAAAGAAATAGGAGTATATATTTTTTGCCTTAAATTGGTCAATAGATTCTAGATGTAACATGCAAAACACACATGACAAAAGAAAAAAAGATACATTGTACTTCATCAAAATTAACTTCTGTGCTCCAAACTATATTACCAAGAAAGGGAAAAAGCAAACCAGCAGTTACCACCACCTGGCTGAAAGGACAAAAGGAAGATAGAGCATTGCCAGATTGTGAACTAAAAGTGGGTTCCACATCAACAGCTGGTACCTGGGAATCAGGGTAATTTTGGTAGGAGTTGAAGCTAGAAAAGAGAACAAAGTCACTGCCGACCACAGGAGGCAGAGAGAATATAGACATACCCTGGCTTTGCTCTTTCTCTTGTCCTTCAGTGTTATGCCAGTTTTATCCCATTAACTGAACTCTGATAGAAGCAAGGTAGGCTGAGAAATATATTTTAAAAGAGCTGGACTTTTTCGTAGAATGATGCACATAAAGTGAGGAAAAGCATCAAGGAAAAAATAGAGAAATGACTGACAATACAACATCATTCTCTGGATTTATGCTTTTATACCACAAATTAATTGTCCTGGTTTTCCAATAGGTAAAACACAAAAATAGGGAATATTCATACCATAATATTTCTCTTTCAAATCTGTGAACAGCATGAACTCCTAGCCTGGATTTGTGTGTGTGGGTGTGTGTTTTGTGTTTTTAATTCCAAAGAAGCTTGGGAAGGTGGAAAAAGAGTGTTAGTTGCTTGGGTTACTGTGTGTACATAATATCCCTCCACCTTGTTGGTTAAATAACATTATTGTTACATATTCAATTACTGAAAAGGCTAAATGGAAGAATATATGTACAATTTTTAGTACAAGGTCTTGCACATAAATGTACATAGTTACCATTCTGTTACCTCACTACAATCCTGTTATAACAGTGCCCTTCTAGACATTTTTCTATTTGGTAAAGTTAGGTTTTGTTCTTATTAAGAAGCTCTACTCTCTCATGAATGATGCTTGGTATGCAACCTGAGGGCCGTCATTTTAGCTGGCAACTTCCAAGACTGCTGCCTTTGGCAAAGGGAAGTGGTTGCTGGGTTGTGTAATTTACATTACATGGATTCCCCTCAATTATGATATGCAATCTCGCTAATATCCACTCACTGAAAATAAAAATGCATATGTCAAAAGTTATTCTGAGACAGGGAAGCCTGTCTAATGAACAAAAAGTAAAACTGGTGTTGAGGAGAAGAAGTGTTCCAAGTGGCAGCAAAAGCAGTAGTAAGTCCTTATAGATGATATCCACTTTACTATTAAAATACTAAATTCCTTGATAGGAATTCATTAAGCAGTTTTGCAGTCTGACACTAGCAGCCAAATAGCACAGTTGCTATCCTGTAAAATTAGTCATTTAATTGAACTGAACAATTTGTGCAGGGGTCCTCATTATCCACATGGAATTCACAGAATCCCTAATCTGTGGTTCTGAGTCAGTAGCCTGCAGCAGGGGTAGAGGGAAGGAACAGCCTAGCATTGCTGTTAAGTTCTTTTTGTGGATGGAGCATAAAACTCAAGGTCATGACCATTTGTGTTCATTAAAAATCCCACGGAATTTTGAGACAGAATAGGGATGTTCACTCTCTCTGGTGTCCTGGCTAACTTCCAGCTGGCTAATTACTTTCTGCCTGTAAAGAAATGATTCTTCTGCATTTGGTGTTAGCTGAGGCCTTTATTTATTTATTTTTCCTATTTCTAGTTTGCATCTGTTGTGAAACTGGTGCTGAACTCTGATAGAAGCAAGATAGGCTGAAAAATAATATCTTTAGAGAACAAATGTGATCTGCTCTTTCTGGGATGGGTTTTTGCACATATTCTCTGCCACCCAGAAATCTTTCATGAACCCCAGAAGGTTAAAGTTATGTTGTATAATCATAACCTCTGCCACGTTCTAAATTTTCTAGGATTAATTGATGAACTAATCTATTTTCAAGTTATTTTCTTGAATTTTTGTTTTCTCTGAATTTTATTATATTACAAGCATATATGCCTATTCAGTATTTTACAGCATTTTCATAACTATTTTGATGCACATATAGGAAAGCCAGGACAGATGGGTATCTAGATATTATGTCACAATAGGTTGCTCGTTATTCTATCATTTGTTTCATATTTCTGTAACATAAGCTTGTATGTCTTAACATGCATAGTCATTCACCACAGAATATATCTTCTTTTAAGCTCTGCTTTTGATCTAAACATCTTAGGAATTTTATATAATACAATTATTTCTGAAGATTAGAAGGATAATGGCACTGCCAAATCTCTTCCCATAGGCAACTTTTAATCAAGTGGATTTTTCTCCCCAGGCTTCTTGTTTAGCATACCTGTGGGAATCAAAGAGAAAATCATATTGGAAAGTCACCTGGAGGTTGACTGCTATTTTTTGAAAAAGTTGAATGACTGTTGATTTCAAAGTAGAAAAATGTTTCTACCTCCTCTTTTAAAAGCACTTTCCTCCCCTGTTTTCGTCCCTGAGTATAGTAGTAGTTCTCTACTCAGAGAGCAGCATTTATTCTAAGTGTGGATTGCTATGTTGATAAGCTGTAAGGAATCAGTTTAGCTTGAATAATTACACAGATGTCATACATTTAATTGCAAATCCAAAGCGTAAGGTAGGTGAATTGTTTTTGAAAGGGACTCTTCCCTCTCTCCCTCAAAAAAAGTGGTCAAGCTTAGTCACTTGAAAATCCAGTCCTCTCTATGCCTAGTATCAAAGTTTACATTAACCAAAGTCAAATGTTAAAATGTTTGTGTTGGTTATTTGGGCCAATATTTTATTGATATAAACAAGAAAATTAAATTGTAATTATTGCATCAAAGTTACAGAACTAAAAGAGGCAAGGCTAGAATCTAATATCCCTGTGACTCTTCCTACTATCCGGTAAATCTTACTAGGACCTCAAAATTTTGAAAATTTTAGCTGGCACTATCGTATCTTCTACCTCTTTCTTAATATATTTTCTAGAATAATTGGAAAAACATTTCTACTAGTCTTCCTAAATTTATGCCTCTTTTGGACTTCATTACATTGTTTGCTCTCAGCCAAGACTCCTCTATATATACATGATTGTATATATATAAGAGATGAGACTTACTATTTCCTGTGCCTTAGAAAAATAATCTTAAATTGAATCTTGGTTATTCAGAAAGCCTGGGATCTGTGCTACAGAAGGAAGACATTGAACTACAAAAAAAGTCAGACATGACATTCACACAAAGATTCATCCAATTTATCAAGACAGACATAGAAAATTGGATGCTACATGAAAAGGAGGAGCATGCCCTGTGGAAGTGATTTTGATGAGTGGTTTGTGGTGGTTGAATAGAGCTGTGATCAGATGCTTCATGTGAGAGGGTGAACAGAGTAAAAGAGAAATTTAGTTTATTCCATAGGCGTTGCCAGCCTGGATAAGATTACTGATCCATAAATTTTGGATACCTTCCCATAGTAACAGGGGCTTATTTCAAGAGCTTATCAAGAAGTCAAAATTATTTCATCAGATTCCAAGCCAAACAAACTATGCAAATGAAAGTTGAAAAAGATTTGAGAAGAGATTAGATGAGAAATTAAAAATCTACAACAATGGCCAATTAGTTTTTTGAATAATCACTTGTACCACTTCTTTTGAATACTTAAGTACACATGATATTCATTAATAATTATATCATTGGCTCATGCCTGTAATCCTAGCACTTTGGGAGGTCTAGGTGGGTGGATTGCCTGAGCTCAGGAGTTCGAGACCAGCCTGGGCCACATGGTGAAACCCCGTCTCTACTAAAATACAAAAAAATTAGCTGGGCGTAGCAGCGTGCATCTGTAGTACCAGCTACTTGGGAGGCTGAGGCACAGAATTGCTAGAACTCTGGATGCAGTGGTTGCAGTGAGCTGAGATTGTTCCATTGCACTCCAGCCTGGGCAACAGAATGAGATTCCGTTTCTAAAAAATAATAGTCATATCATTTCATTAAATTGTACTCTAGCTGCAAGGGAAGATCTTGAAACTCTTGTGTCTACAATAAACATAGATGCCTTTTAAGAAATGTGGCTTTAAAAATCTTTTTCAAATATATGATGCAGTGGCATGTAAAATCATAATTGAATGTAACTTTATGCATCCGCCCCAACAGATTGAGGTAGAAAGCAGCAGTAGAACTAGACAAACACAATAAGCTTAGACAGGAGACAGGCTGGTCACACTAGAGATAGCTGGATATGACAGCCTATCTAATAGAGCGCATTGGATGATGGCTCCCCAACACACACACATATAAATGCAGGTAATTTAAGATTAGGTTTCAATTTTATTATTTTCTATAATGCTATCTAGTTGGAATAATACCACTTATTAAGAACTCCATCTTTCTCCACCTAATTTGAGATGTCACCTTTACCAAATATTTTATCAAAGGTCTCTATTCAAATACTAAAGGTTTACTTATTTTTTTTCTAATTTTTCTCTGTTGATTTATTTTCCTATTCATGGGCTAGTACAACACTATCTTAATTATAGGGGCGTCACAATATATTCTGGTATCAGCAGAGACTGCTCGCTCCCACCCCTACTCTCATATACAATTGTTTTTACTTTTTTTCTGTTTCCCTTTTTGTAGATATTTATGCTAGTTTATTTTTTCAAGCAAACTTTATAGTCAATTTAAATTCCAGGGATGGGAGATAATTGAAATTGATGATGTTTATACTGCAACTGTTTTAATTTTATAGTTTATTGTAGGGATACTCATAACTTCATAATGTTGAGATTGCTTAATCAAGAACATTGTATGCCTTTCCATTTCTTCCAGTCAAATTTTGTATTTTGTTAAGTTTCATCTAGGTATTTTGTATTTACTTGTCTTTGTATCTTTTTATTTATTACTATAGTGATTAACTCTTTTCTTCCATTATATCATCTAACCAATTTTGTTGCATATATGAAGGCTATTAATTTTGTATGTTGTGTTTTATAATTATATAAATATATATATATTTTTTGAGATGGGGTCTCAATCTATCACCAGGCTGGAGTGCAATGGTGTGATCTCAGCTCACTGCAACCTCCAGCTCCCTAATTCAAGTGATTCTCTTGCCTTAGCCTCCTGAGTAGCTGGGATTACAGGCGTGTGCCTCCACGCCCAGATAATTTTTGTATTTTTAGTAGAGATGAGGTTTCACCATGTTGGCCAGGATAGTCTCGATCTCCTAACACTTCGTGATCCTCCCGCCTCGGCGGGAGGACCTGTGCTGGGATTACAGACGTAAGCCACCGTGCCCAGCCGCAACTAGTTATATTTTTAATTCTCACAGTATTTGAGGTACCTTTCTCATTGTGTGTGTGTGTGTGTGTGTGTGTGTGTGTGTGTGTGTGTTTTGTTTACTTTTCTGTTTTCATATTTGAAAGTACTGCGTTGACCAATAATATCACTGAAAGAGAGACAATTATATATTACATGCAATCTAATAGAAATACACATCACAATCTATGACATGTACTTGGTAAAAAAAAATCAAATTCAAATCAGATAAAGCCACTATATCCAATCACTAATTGGAAAGAGGCACATAGCAAAATATATTAAACGACAATACAAGGTACAATCAGCAAAATTTTGACTAAGAAACTACTACAGGGAAGCAAACACATTTTTCAACAAAAGGGTGAGAAAATTGTTAGGAACTTAGTTGAAAATTTTATTGGAAGCAGAAAAAACATTTTATATTAGACTTTATATTTTATATTCATTTAAATATATATTAGATTTTATAATATGTCTATACTAACTGAAAAAAGCATTTTAGGTTCTTTACAATAGCTACTAAACATAATAGTAAAAGAATGCTGGCCTGGCATGGTGGCTCACACCTGTACTCCCAGAACTTTGGGAGGCCAAGGACAGTGGATCATGATGTCAGAAGATTAAGACCATCCTGGCTAACACGGTGAAACCCTGTCTCTACGAAAAATACAAAAAATTAGCCGGGCGTGGTGGTGTGTGCCTGTAGTCCCAGCTAATCAGGAGGCTGAGTCAGGAGAATAGCTTGAACCCTGGAGGTGGAGATTGCAGTGAGCCGAGATCATATCACTGCACTACAGCTTGGGTGACAGAGAGAGACTCTGCCTCAAAAAAAAAAAGACAAAAAAGAATGCCTAACTTTTCTCTTTAACTTTTTCCTTTAAAGGGAAATGTCATATAATAAAACTAACTTAACAACAGACAAAATGGAGAGAAAAAGAGAATATTAAAAAGATGGCAAACATAAAACAAATCATAAGATGATAAATATAAAACTAAATATATCAATAATTTTATAAATATCCAATTATACACTGCTTATACACCTCAAATGCAAGAATTTACCTTAACTTTAAATATAAAAACATAAATCCAAAAGGTTCAACTTACTACAGAAAGAGATAAACTATGCAAACATTAAGCAGAATAAAAGTGGTGAAGCTATATCATAACCAAAGTCAACTTTAATTCCATAAGACATATTAGAAATTGAAATATATTTCATGAAAATAAAAGTGTCAACCCATAAGGAAAATAGATAGATAAATAAAATCTATATCAACTGAGTATCAGAGCTTCAAAATCTGTAAAGCAAAAATTGAAGAAGTAAAAGAAAAAATTGAAAATCCATATCACATATGAAAAACTTTAAAACAAACATTTTTTTTCTAGCTGATGGAATATTAAAAAATACATTAGAAAAGACATAAAAAGATCTTAAAAAAGATTAATATGATTAATGCTGAATTCAACATGACTGAAAAAACTTTTCTTCAAATGCCCATGAAATATTTACCAAAATGGCAATATGTTGAGCCCTAAAGTAAGACTAAAAATTTTTCAAAGCTTTAAAATCATTTCTAAGCATGTTCTTTGACTATACAGGAATTAAGTTAGAAATTAATTTTTTAAAAATCTAAACAATACCAAAGTTTTGTAAATTAAGTGTATTGTGCTAAGATAAACCATGAGAAAAAAATTACAAAATTATAAATTAATTTTGTAATTAATTTAATACAAAATTTAATACAAATTTTGGAACTAAATGGAACTAAATTTAATACAAATATAATATGTGAAAGCCTTTGGAAAGCAGTGAAAAGTATGCTTAAAAATAAGAAGAAGGAGGAGGAGGAGGAAAGGGGGAAGAGGGAAGAGGGAAGAAGGAAGAAGGAAGGAGGAGGAGAGGAAGAGAGAAGGGAGCAGAAGGGAAAAAAAGGGAGAGGAGGAAAGAGAAGAAAAGAAGAGAAAGAAACTCTGTTATTCAGTGTAGCCACCTGCCACATTCATCAATTATTTTAGCTAGACCTTCTGGATAACTTGTGACTGCTTCTACATGTCTACATTAACACTTATGACTTCCCCTGGTACTATTATGTTATTGAAATGGCTTCTTTGCTTAAATCTCAAGAACCAATCTCTGATAACTTCCAAATTTTCTTCTGTAGCTTCTGCACTTCTCTCAGCCTTCTTAGAGTTGAAGAGAGTTAAGGCTTTGCTCTGTACTAGGCTTCTGTTAAGAGATTGTTGTGGCTGGCTGGATCTTCTAACGAGACCATTCAAAATGCCTGTGTATCAGTAATAAGGCTTTTTGCTCATGTATTATTTGTGTGTTCACTGGAGTAACACTTTTAATTTACTTCAAGAACTTTTCCTTTCTAGTCACAACTTAGCTAACTGGATCAAGAGACCTTTCAGCCGATCAAGGAAATAAGAGAGGACACAAACAGATGGAAAAACATTCCATGCTCATTGTTAGAAAGAATCAATATCGTGAAAATGGGCATACTGCCCAAAGTAATTTATAGATTCAATGCGAACCCCTTCAAGCTACTTATGACCCTTTTCACAGAACTGGAAAAAACCACCTTAAACTTCATATAGAACCAAAAGAGAGCCCACATAGCCAAGACAATCCTAAGCAAAAAGAGCAAAGCTGGAGGCATCACGCTACCTGACTTCAAACTATACTGCAAGGCCGCAGCAATCAAAACAGCATGGTACTGGTACCAAAACAGAGATATAGACCAATGGAACAGAACAGAGGCCTCAGAGGCAATGCCATACATCTACAACCATCTGATCTTTGACAAACCTGACAAAAATAACCCTTTCTCTCCACTATGTGAGAACACAGCTAGAGGGTGACTGTCTGTTATAAGACAGGAAGAGGACTCTCATCAGAACTAAACTATGCTTGCACTCTGACCTAGCCTCCAGGACTGTGAGGAAACAAATATCTATCGTTTAAGCTACCTAGTGTATGGTGTTTTATTATGGCAGCCTGAGAAGATTAATGCAGGAACATATTGAGCGAATGAGCACAATACAGGTTGTAGAGTAAAATTCTTATGGATTTGCATTCTTGTGTTTTGTAAGAGTCATTACTATTGTCGTCATATTCTTTGAGAGTTTGACCAGCCTCCGGCCTTAATTTATTCCACTCCAGCTCATCACTGCGGGTCAGTTCTTCTACTCCATAGAGATTTTTATGCTGTCCTTCATAATGTTCATCCTCAACTTCTCAATCTGCTTTATTGCCTGATTCTTCTGACCTGCTACTTGAAGTTGCTTAAAGTCTTAAGCTTGCATGGTATTTTCCCTTTATTTCTTTTGTAAGGTACCTCGCCATCACTGGCATGTCTTAAATGGATCCAAAACTGTCAGTGAGAACACAAAATAAATGGCAAATAAAAGCTCGTAGCAGAAACAACAATCATTGCAACCCACACTCTGGTGTGTGCCCCCCTAAGTGGCTGAAGATGTCTGTAGTATGCACAGTTCACATTGACTGTGGCTGTGAATACACAGAGATAGTTATAGAGAAGTTGAAGAGGAAGAGATTTATATATTTTTTAACATGTCAGTGGTACGCACAGCAATAAATTACTTCATATAGAAGTTTGTTAAGTGAAATTTGGATATAGTACAAAAAAAATAGTTTTTTTTCCTGGGTTTGTGGATTTCATTTATATTTCCTTTTGTATGAAGAAGCTGAGTACAACAAAAACTGTCTTATGTTAACATCCTATGAAAAGGAAAAAATATTGCTTGTGACTCAAATTGTATTTGTTTTCTTAATTCACTGGCTACCTTTGTTTATATTTTTGAGTGGTCCATTAACAGTCATGGTGAAGCAATACAGTGCATGGCAGGTGATAGGGTGTGGGGCATAAGGAGGGGAGGACAAGGAGCATTCTTCTTTCTCCCGTCGTTTATGATAGCTACAAAACACTTCAGACTTTATCCATACAGGACATGTGTCACGGAGGCATTGCTGCACTAACCTTTTTGATTTGTGTACTATTAGTATATGCCTTGTTTTTGTCTCGTCACTTTAGTTTTAACCCTATGAATGAACAACGCTGTGTCTCTACTATACAACAGCAATATTCAGAGAAGGAAGGGAATGTCTTCCCATTGTATAAAGGCCAAGGAAGAATATCTGTGAAGTGGACTTAGGAACAAAAGTTTGTGCTCTCCAGGCAGATACAAAGAAGACTTGCAGTATTAAGATTTCTGAATATCTTTTGTAATCATTATGTTGTTAATTACCCAATACAAAAATCTTATTACATAATAAAAGAAAGGACCCAGTGGCCCTTTACTAAAGATTATTTAGCCACACATGGAAATCAAATTAGAAATTTGGTGTCCTTAAATCTCTAGACACTTCCTATGTGTGATGAATGTTTAGAATTCAATTGCCATCTACACATTTTGGTTAAGATCAAGTGCAGAATTCAATTGTCATCTAAAGAAGCTGCTGTGTTGCATCTACTGGAGGTGTTTTGTTTTTGTTTTTTTCTGATGGGTGAAATGGATGACATAAAGATGATAAGCTATTTAATCATTATTTTATCTCAAAATGCTTAGTATCTTCACTCTTAGACATACTCACTTCCACTAAGGGACATTAGAAGACCTCATTTTACCTTATCCAAATAGGGACATTGTTTTTTATTTACATTTATCTCAGAATTTTGAGAAAGCAGCAATTAAGACAACTGATATTCTCATTATCTAACTGTCATATAATTTTTCAAGATCAGTTACCAGGATTTCTGCATGCTGAGGTATCTGAGAAGATGTTGGTCAGATAACTATAACACAAGACTCCTTACACACACAAGCATACACCACACACACACACACACACTTTCCCCCCCACACACTCCTTTGCACTTCAATGTAAGCTGCTACTAAAACTTCCTTTTTTCCCTAGCAGTGCCAGCATAACAGTTTTACTTTTCAATTGCAAGAAGACAAACTAGGAATAAACACTGGACTAGTGCAGGCCAGAATACAGAATACGACATTTTAAAAGTCATAGAGGGAGAAATCTTCTTCCTTTGGCAGCATCAGTGCAAGTGACTTCCAAGAGATACCCCATGTTCCCATGACCCATATTTACTTTGAGATCCTCTAATTTCTGCAAATCTGTACACCTGAGGATGACTTCCTCGTAGATATTATTACCAATAAATTCTAATGAGGTTTGTATGCTTTGCCTGATTTTTTTCAGAAAGTAAAATAAATTTCTGCTCTATTCAACATGTGGTGATACTTAATTGTTTCCTGAAAACTCTCTTTATACTTCGAAATGAAATTTTCATACTTACCTATATGTGTGTAACAAACCATGACTCACTTTTCTGAAGATATTTGCTAACATTATGTGTCAGCACAGAAAATTAACTAAAAATATTCTTAAACAACAAAAATAGATTCTTAAAGGCTATGCACTAAAACTGTGTTAACTTTTTGTCATAAAAAGTTCCTTAGATTGTCTGCCAGAGTCTATTTAATTCCATTTTACATGCAGACTTAATAAGGTGAACTATTTGATAGAACTCCACAGATACTATAAACAGTTAATTAGAAATGGAAGGCTTCTAGAGTATGATACCCTGAGAGTGGAAGTAAGTAATAATTGAGAATATGAAAGTGGGGCTAAAAGTGGAAATCTATGAAAACTGAACATAAGATACCCCAAAATAGAAATGCCCAGAGTTATTTAATACATAGAGAATAGTTACCAGTTAGGTTGTTTATTCATTCAAAAATATTTATCTGGCATCTGTAGAAATAGATACAATAATTGTTAGCGCTTAAATTGTGTGTACTCTCAGCCAGGCACCTTTTAAGCTTTTCTCTTTAAGTAACTGATTTAAATCCAGTGTAGAGAGTCGATATTACGGTTATACCCATTTTGTAGATAGGAAGCAGAAACACAGAAAAGTTAAATGACTCAGCACAGTCACACACCCAGAAATGACTAGAGCTGTTTGATCTGTCTCTAGGACCTATACTCATAAACACTACACTATATTTGTTCTTGAAATCCAATTGACTTTCCAATAAATTGCTTTGGGCTATATAAATAATTTCAAAAGAGAAATTTACTCAAATTGTTATTTGTCCTCTAAAATTGGTTTCCTACTGTTCCCATAATAATGCATTATTAGCTGGGTACATGACCGCTCAGCTAGATACTGCATTTTGTGTATTTTCTAGTCTTCTTTGTTGCTAGATGTCTTCCTAATGGAATGTGAACTGGCATAATATTCCTACTTGACAAGATTAAAGGAAATCTTGTTTTCTACCTCCCTCTTGTCCATTCCTACAGGCTTTCAAGTGTTGGTAGTGGCAACCCAGCTGCAACTATGTAGCCAATAGCAACAAAATAATCAAGATAGAAGTAAGTGGATTTTTATGTTGTTTCTGAATTACTTCAAGGAGCAAAACCATTTTACAGCCTAGACCAATTATTTCTAGGATGTTATGTAGGACAGCAGTAAATTTTAATTTTACTTAAGCTATATGGTTGTCTTTCTTAAGGCATCTTAATGCATTTCTTCTCTTACACAGAACTAATAATGTTTTGTGCAATAATAACATGCATTATTGGAATAACTGTAGCATTTTTCTTGAAGGCAACTATTTTCACAGAAGGTGGCATTAGGAAAGGACAAGCTGGAAGATACCTAGTCCTTAGTTCTAGATTTATTATGTTCTATCTCGAAATGTGTCTCATTTTATATTGAGGATTTCCAAAGGACCTGTCTCCTTTCTCTAAAGAGAAAGGCAATGAAAGCAACAAGTATACTTTTATAAAAGTACAATAACAAAGAAAAGAAATTCTACGAGATGTTAAAAAGGAACAAGTCTAAAATGACAAAAAGAGAGGGAAAAAAGATCACAGTGATTTCGCAAGATAGCTGAGGCTTGAGGTAAATACTTAGGAATAAGTAGGAATTTCTTGTGCAGAAACTTTGGGGAAAGGTATTCTGGACATAAGGAACATCATTTATAAAAGCAAAGAGACATAATTTCGCATGAGAAAATGAGCAAAAGTGTTTCCTTATTTTGGAATATAAAATGGAAGAGAAATGAAAAGATGATGTGGGAGAGGCGCTTAAGAGTGTGTGTTTTATACTGAGAACAATGTGAGGGTCATTGAAATTTTTAAGCTATAATATGTATTTATTATATTTAACATATACCATATGTTATGTTCTCTGCTTGATATAAGGGATACAGCAAACTGAAACATGGTGTGAATCCTCAATAAGCTCACAACCTACTGGGAAACCACTTAAAGAAACAGCAGCAATGCTTTGTGATAAGTGTGTGATCAGTGCTATGAGGAAGCAAATGCATTGTGCTTGTGTTATGGAAGAAGAGCAGGATGTGGGAAGTTATAAAGATGAGAAAGAGGACAGCTCTTTTACAGAACTGCAAGTAGGTTAATAGCAATGCTTGCGAGTAGGAAACAGCCAGAGTGACAGAGAATGAGACAGGAGACTAATCAGGAACCGTGCCAGGAAGGTCTTGATGCTGTACTAAAGACACAGGCTTTTATTCTAAAGCCAATCACAAAATACGAAAAGAAAAATTGAGGAGGTAGAGCCAATAGAAGTGAGGCATGAGGGAAAGAAAAGAGTGTGAACATAATTTTGTGCCTCCCTGAACAACTGGAATGATGAGGCCTTTAACTGAAAATAGGAATAAAAGTGACAGGGTCAATTCAGGAACAGAGAAAGAATGTGCTGTTGCAGTAGGTGTCCATTAAAGGGCCTGCCCTGTCCACAACCGTTCATGAAGAAAGAAACCCATTTTCCTGCACAACACCCTGGCCATAGCTGCAGTAACTGAATTAAGGATCTGACTGAGGAATAGCCGATTTGTAGTCAGGGCCTGACGGCAATGATGTGTCCTAGCATAAAAGAAGAGCCAGAGAGCACTATCCAGGTAATGAGGTAGTTGGCAGTGGAAACTGACTTTGTAAGGTTGCAGTGCAGAAATTGAAACCTATGATAGACCATGGTGAGCCATATACAAATCAAAGTTCTGAGGAAGGCGATCATGTGTAGAAAGAAGCAGAAATGCCCTGAAGAGACTGTAAGCTCTTGACAGGGTGGAGTGAGTAGCAGTCACCTGAGTTGCCTTACTGCTGATGGCATTCATTCTTCATGCCTTATAACAAACTCACCTTTCTTTGAGGAAGTGTCTGTGATTCTCTCTTGCTTGCAACCCAAAAACTCTAACTAAAAGAGTCACCAGCTAACTGTGTGCCTTTTCTCCCTCAAACTCTGGAAGAGATTTTAAAAGTGAGGATCATAGTTAAAATTATTTTAGAAGCATTTTTTTTTCTTTCAGCAAATTTTTATTTAACCAATGAATAAAACCTTTAGATTTACTGTTAAGAAAGTCATGAGTGGCACAGTTTTTAGAACTACAGGAGTTGAGACAGGGTTGTCTCAGTATAAAAAGAAAATTCACTCTATATAAAAAGAAAATTCACAGACCTTGCAGGAGGTAATGAAGTTAATCTTCCCTTTCCACACTCTTCCCCTCTTTCCTCTCCTGGGCAAGTGACTGAAAAAATATGTCGAGGTGCTACCACCGCAGGGGAGAAATGGCTGTTGCCTTGCCCTGCCTGGAGACACCAGGAGGTATGTGACCCAATGTTCCTTGTGCCCACACTCAGATCCCCACGAAGGCAACTGGCAGCCTTAGTCAGTAGATGGCAATGAGGAAGGGAAGGCAAGGCCAGACTGGGGCACCAGAGAGCAGAGATCGGCCTTAGAGAACCTGTTCCAGAAAAATATATGTGGTGTAAGATGGACCACCCATTGGCTGAGATTCCAAGACCCCAGCACATGCCTCTTTTCCCTACTGGACTATACTTACAAAGCATAAATGTAAAGGTAACCTTATGAAGAATTTCAAAATGTAAACTTCAGAGCATTAAGCCTAAAATATGAAGCATACTTAGTTTGGGTTTCTATTTGACTGTATTGGTAGCATGCCCATGAAACCAGCCTTCAGTTCATGGAATCAGCATGGAGGAAGGAGGAAATTTATGAGTAAAATATTTTATAAAATAAAACAAATTCCAGTTTGTTTTCAATACAAGGAAACCTTATTTATAACTTATTTGGTTAAACAGAACAATTTGATATTTTTTTCCCAAAAGGACTATTTATTTGCTAGACAGAATTCCCAGGAAATTATCACTCTTGCTAAAAACAAAAACAGAGCAGGAACAGTAACAGAAGTATCATAAAAGTCACAATGCAAAACAGTATTTACAAATTCTCACAATATAGAAAGTCATTCTGAGAATTCACCATCCCTATGAGTGACTCAGTGTTTAACTTTTTCATCTGTAAGAATTTGTTTTTTACCCGTACAAGATAAAATAAAGGACTGTGGTTTCTATGCATTTGTAACCATGTCCTATTGGCCAAATTCCCATCAGAATGTATGAAAAGGAGAAATCTGTCAATGAAGATGTAGTTTGGGACAGTGGGCTTTGAATCAGAAACATGGCCAGACTTTGAGAAGTAGTTTCACAATTTGTACTTATTTCTTACCAAGCAGCTATTTCTTTCCTGCAAGCAGCAAAATAACAGTTTTTTGTTGTTCTGTTTTCTAAAAGAAAGGAGAGAATTTCCAGATTCTAAGCAATATGCTTATATTTCTAATCATGCAGAAAAATCTTGGAAAGGGTGGTTGTTAAACCAACCACTTGTTTTGTTTTGAAGGCCTTCAGTAAAATGCAGTGTTACTCATAACAACACTTTTCACTGAAGTTGCAGCAATGGCTTGCACAGAGCTTCTGGTTAACAGAAGAGAGACAGAGGGAAAGAGTTCAAGCATGAGACGGTAAGGGTAACTTCAAAATCACAGAAGTACATAGGAGCAACACAGTGGCCAAAGAGGACAAAAGACCACACAGTGAGCTTTTGACTCCCTTAGAGTGGCTCAGGAGTTCTTTATTATTCAAGCAAAAAATGAAAAGATGATTTTCCCCTGGCAATGATTAGTACACACCATTGAACAAGAAAGAGCTGTTGGGATTACAATGTGCTATGTCTTGGTTCTCACAGAAGTTTTCTTTCCTCTAATGAATAGCCAGTACAATGATTTGTGGTGCTAGCCTAAAAAGCCATGCCATAATCCCTATAAATGATGTTCTAGATAGCACCAGCCTGTTGTCACCTCTCTCTGTGCTATCTTTTGTTAGCAGCAGGGAGACCCTCAAAGCTGGAGATTTGCAATGTAAAGGAAAAAACAGAATAGACTTTATTAGTCAGCTGGGATGTTGCCCATATGTCCACGTGTGATAATAGTATTCTCTCTTTCTACATGTGTCTTCAAAATGGATAAATAACGTTATAGCACTGAGTTAGTATGGGGTGTACTGATGCCCTCTTAATGTTTAATTGCAGGGGAAGTATTCCTGGAAAAGAGCCAGGGTATCTTGTGAACTGAGCAATTTTCATTTAGTGCTGGCTCTGCCTAGCTGACACTGAAGTGCTGTGATCTTATTCACTGCCCCATGACCAAAAGATGTGTGCAATTTTCTGCTCTGCCTGGTAAGGATGATTTAGCCATTGTCGTGTTTAGGTGATAGCTAATTTAATCACTTGTGATGTTAACACAGTGTAATACGTATGTTAATACTCATGGTACCCTGCTTAGGGAGCCTTTGGGTTATTTAGTGTCAGCCCATTTTACTGGCATAGACAGTGCTCAGGAAGGTTCATTCCCTTCCCAAAGGCATTTTGCACTCATTAATTCTTGCAGTGTTTTGAGTGTGAGGCAGATTATGTATAGCTGCAACAGCAGCACTGGAAGTATTGGTATTTTCTAGTACATTTCTATGCATGTAGCTCTTTTTGACATTATTTAACATATAAAGGATACAGTTACCTGCTGGAAATTAAACTTATGTTATCTCAAGCCTACATTGGTTTAAGTCATTATGTTAGTTCCTTGCTGCTCTGGGCATTCCAATGCTCAGAAAACAACGTTTTCCTTGGTACACTTGCCAGCATAACCATTATCCCATCTTGCTATCGGAAATTATTATAGTTACCCAGACATGAGCTCTGACCACAGCATTGCCTACTTTAAATGGAGTCCCTAGGAAAAGTTTAATTATGTGAAGTGGTGAGTGGGGTTAGAATCAGGGGGTTAGCTGGATTGTCAATAGAATCATGGACTCCACAATATTATATCTAGAAGTTACTCTAGAAACAATCTCATTCAATTCATATGTATATATATAGAGAGAGAGAAAGAGAGAGAGAGGAAGAGAAAGAGTGAGAGAGAGAAATACTTGAGGGTCAATGAGGGTAAGTGTTTTGCCAAAATCATCCAGCTTATTAGTTTCAGAGATGAAGGTAAACCATATTCCCATAATTTCTTGTCCCATCACCCCCTATTCCCTCCAGAAACAGTTTGACAAAGCCATGACTGAGCTTTGCAGAAACTTTAGATTCTAGGACCAGTGTCCTGATACTCTTAGGCAATGCTACGATTCATTCTGCCACAAATCATTTGACCAGTAAATATTGAGCACCTTTAAAGTGTTAGACACTGAGCTTAAGACACAGGAAACCAGATATAAAAGCCATATTGAGCCGCTCTCTTGAGACATATCCCTATGTTAGGCTATTTCTCTGGCCACCAAGGCGCCAGCTGATGTGTTACTGTTAGAGAGATCTGAGGTGAGAAGAGCAGAGAGATGGAGAGACACAAGAGAATCTCTATTTGGAGCTTCAGCTGATGGTAAGGCCGCCAGCCCCGCGCAAAGGAAAATACCTTGCTTGTATAAATTTTGGCACGGGAAGATAAGCCGGGGAAAAACGGGTTTAAACAGACAGTCATTGACTTGTGACAAGTTTTACAACCTTGAGAATACGTACACTTTCTACATGGTATCTTGTTCCCATGACTGGCAGCTGGAGAAGAAAACAGGTTTTTACAGAAATATGTTTGTGAGCTGTGGGTACAAAGATACGCTTTGATGCCTCATCTTGGAAGGAGGAAGCTATGCTGCCTCTGCTTTAGCTAACTGCAGGCAATTTTAGGCTGGGATGGGTGGCTTACTTGCTCCTCTGTTCTTTATAATTATTTTTGTGGCCTAGTCTTAAAGCTTATTATTTATTCTAAATTAATTTCTATTTTTAATTTCATTTTTCCTCCTCATTACTCCTGAACAAATCTCGGTCATCGAACAGAATTAGATGGTACAGGGTAAAAACAGTTTTCAATGAATCTGAAACATGAACATATAACTCAATGAATTTGCAATATTATCTACAAAATATCTAAGTATTGTCAGGGCTCAGAACATGCTATCCCAATAATGGTACCTTAGTTACTATCGAACCTTTTCCTTCCTTTCTTCTCTGAAACAAGGTTGTAAAAGAATTCTCTGATCTATCTCTGTTGAAAGTAGGCTATACAACCCTCATTCCAAAAGGATCCTCCACTACACCCTGAGGCCAAGAAGAATCTGAAAAAAGAGTCTTGATGAGTTCCCCCGAGTTTATTACCATACAATCACACATAGCCTTTTGTCCTCCAATTATACTTCTTTAGGACTGTCCCTGAGTCTTTGCCTTTTTATTTCTGAAGAGTCAGGTCATATATCACTTCCATGAAGTAAATTTGTTATGCTTTTCTGTTTTTAATCTGCCTTTGCCATAGGGTGTAGGCCTAAACCTGGAGCTGGGTGAGGAAAAGATAATACTTTTTCTCCCTGTAGTATGCACATGGGATGACAACATAGACAAATAGTTTTAAATGAACAATAAAATGAAAATAAAGTATCTTTTTACTGGCTGTAAACAGTGGAAATAAGTGCATTTAGTAGATATGTAGGAATAGAAGAAAAGCACAATGGAAGTGGCATATTGGAATTAATCATTTTTTCTCTAATTTATTGGAATTGCTTCTTATGGGAGATGAGATTTCAAGACTGGTTTGAGTGATAAAGAAAAGGGAACTTGTCTGGGAGAATCAGAAGTTTTGTGAGAGAAAGCAATTTGCCCAAGGTCATGTAACTAGCCAGTGTCAGAATAGGGAATTAAACATGTTGAAAAGAAATGAATGTTTCTTTAGTGAATCTCTTTATAAGAGCACCTTCAAGTTGATGTCAAGAATTTTCTTCAGGAGGTAGATGAGAATTACAGTGACCGTGAAATAATACATTGTGTCTCAGAGAAAGAGACTCGGAGTTTTTCAACTGAGAAACCTGGGTTCTAAGGGCAGGTCTGAACCTGCTTTCCACATTATCCATGAAACGGTCTCCAAATCTCTATCTAACCTAGAGCAAGACAAACTACCCCTCTGCAGAAGATAAAAACATGCTTTGTTCAACCTTTTATCTGAGGAGTATAATCCACATTTTCTTCTTGAAAATAAGACTAATAAATGAATGCAAACATTCACAGCCGATTTCTGTCAAGAATCTCTCCCAACTAATTAACCTGAGTATAAATGGAGCAAAGCAAGCAGGTTAGCTGATCACAGAAATGCCAACTCAGAGAGAAGTATCTTTCAATTAGTCATATCATCCGAACCTGCAATTTTCCTTTCCTTAAGATCAAATTCCATCCATTTCCTGAACACCCTCTCCTCTTCCAGTGCCTGGCCATCCTCCTATTTGCTTGTTTTTCTTCATAGCAAACATCCCTATCAGAATTTTTATATTTTCTCCCACTGTCTTTAACTGCTGGAGTGAAAGCTGTGCAAAGGCCTAAGTTTTTGCTGTAACCACAGTACCTAGAATTGGATACAACATGTTGGTAACATTTAATAAATATTTATTAAGCAAATGTATATCTAACAAATTCAATAAAATCTTTTTTTTCATTTTTTAAATGGCAACAAAAATTTCTAAAAGCATGCAACTATTGAATCAAAATTGAAAGTAAACAAATATTTTGCATGACACTGTGCTATTCCATTAGTGTTGGCAATTGTTACTAAATATTACATGTTACATATTGTAAACATTATCTTCTGATAAGTGTGATACATAGAATTCAACCTGAAGAATAGACATGGATGCTTCACTTGAGACACCAAAGATTCAGAAAACATGTATTGAGACTCACTGATACAAGTTACTTAAAACAATCCATTTTTTATTTATATTTATTTTTTAATTTTTAAAATTTTAAGATATTTAATTAAAAAGTAAAAATTGTGTATATTTAAGGTACAAATGTGATGATTTTATATTTATCTACAGCTAGTGCTCGACTTACGACCACGATTGGTTCCAACAGACCAGTCGTAACACAATTTGTTCGTAAGTTGAGTAGGCTATATGTTCAGTACTGTGAAATGATGTTATAAAAATCTTTAAGTCATATTTTATCATAATTTTCTTTCATTATTGTTATATATCATAACTTTCTTTGTTCATTTTATGCCATTTGTATCATCTCTACACCATTTTGTTTCTTATTTTTACATTCGTCAGGTTTAAGTAAAACACTGTATTACCAGTACAACTGGTTTAATATTTGCAAAACATACAAAATTACAAAATACAGGTGCATACAAAAATACAAAATACAGGTGTAAAAAATACTATAGGAAACATTTTCCCAATTGCAAAACATATCAAAATATATAAACATGTACAAAACACTTTATTGGCCGCTGGTGCTTGGCTGCAGATCGTTGATGTCGTCATCTGAGGCAGCAGTTGGGGTTACCGGAGTTGGTTTTTTCATAAACATGGTGAGCTTTGTCTGAATTGTGTGTTTCTTTTTTTCTTCATAAATTTCACGATACGGACGAAACACATCGTGCGCCATCCGTTCAATCCTTGCAAATTGTTCGATGTATGGATCCACTGCTTCGAAATGTATAAGAAGTTTATTGGGAGGGGTTTGATGAAAAATATCCAAGACACAAAACACAAATTGCTGTACCGAGTCTGGGATAACAGTTGAAATGGTGCACGCAGAGATGGTAGTGCTGCCGGAAGCTGGTCCGCACTGTCGTAAGCCCAGCTCGGCAACGTTTGCACTGCCAGATGTGGAGCAGTCGTGGCTAGCGATTGTGGTCGTAAAGTCGAATTGTTGTAAGTTGCATAGGTCGTAAGTCGATCAATACCTGTACATTATATACTGATTACTGCAGTCAAATTAATCAACAAATCGATCACCAAGCATAGTTATCATTTGTGTGTGTGTGTGTGTGTGTGTAGTGAGACACAATATCTGTCTTATAAATTTCAAGGGAACAATAAAATACCATTACCTATCGTAAAGTATTTCACCATACTGTACATTAGACCCACAGAATTCAATTATCTTACAAATGAAAGTTCATACCCTTTGACTAACATCTCCTCACTCACTCACCCCCAGCTCCTGGCAACCACCATTCTGTTCTGCTTCTACAAGTCCAACTTAGATTCCACATAAGTGAATTCTGTTTCCCAGTACTTGTTTTTCTGTATCTAGATAATTTCACTGTTTTAAAAATCGCTGATAGAAGTTATTTAAAACATTCCACTTTTTAAAAATATCTAGTTTTTAAAATATACATAAAGATATCCAGATGAAAAATAATAGAATTCCTTAGAAGATATGTTATTCCAAGAATGGCCATAGACTACTTAGAGTAGGTTAATCTTGGGATTTGGATCTTAGATCTTCTGCTCACTGAGCCCATGACCTTGGCTAACTTATCAATGCAAAGATTGCATTTCCCTCTCAGTAAACTGAACAAAATAATATCCACCTTGTAGGAATGTTGTGAATAATATATGTATTATCGGCATGATTAAAGTATTATTTATATATTAATGTTATTATAATTATTATTTTCATAAATACTCTAAAGTCCGAGGCATTGCAAACCATTAACAAATACATGTTCTTGCCTAGGCTATCCTGCACATTCCACCTATTTCTCCCAAAGTCTCCTGGCACTCTATCCCCACTGCCCAAATGTTAATTGCATTGGTATTGATAGAATCTGACTTCTTCCCAAGTTTTAGTGAAAATGAATTTTGGAAGGCAGGACTTCACTTACTCAACTAATCAATTGTAGATCATGCAGTATTTTATCTCTGTGTTTCCAGATTTTCCCATTGTCTCGGGTGTGCTTTAGTGATTTGTGTGCATGCTCTATTTCTCCTACAAGATCATGTGTGCCTTCAGGGCAGGATGTGAGTGCTTTCATCATTATATGCCCTGAAGAATCTCAGTGCCCTTCACATTGTTAGTACTTGAAAGGTTTGTTTAATGACTAAAAATGGATTTGATGAGAATCTCACAGGCATATTTTATATGTTTGCCACATATAATATGTACATTTAATTGATACACAGAAATACAATTTTAATGTTAAAAATTTTAAAGCTTTTTAAAAACTTTATTATAATACTGTACATCATTACACAAATCAATTTTGAGTGTAAATACAAGTGACTTACCTATATTGGTAACTTATTGTTAATGAGGTTACTAACATCTTAGAGTTATTAACATTTTTGTTTCCAATTCTATGAACGGGAATTTATAATCTTAAGCTTTTTGTTTGTTGAAGGTGTTTATTTGAAGGAAATCTGCATATATTCTGGAATCAACTATTTTATCTTGTTATACGCACTGAAAACTCTGTTAGTAGCTTGTCATCTCATGTTAAAGTGATTTTTAAGAGATTTTAAAAATTTAATGCTGCCAAATTTGACAATTTTTAATTCACATTTGTTTTATCTTTTAGCACATATATCCAGACTTGGCCAGAGATCTTAAAAACAGTCAACTATGTTTTTCTTAACATGTTAAAGCTGTACTTTTACATTTGGACTTTACCTAGATAGATTTTTTTTCCTGTTGTAGAAATAGAAATATATTTGCTAATGCCTGTTGGATAATTAACTTTCCAGCACCAGGTTTTGAGCACTCTGTCTTTTCCCCATGGATTTAAATTGCCAATTCTGAGATTATGAAATATCTATCTATGTACTTAACGCTATTCTGGTGTGTGTGTGTGTGTGTGTGTGTGTGTGTGTGTGTGTATGTGACGGGGGGTGATGTGTGTGTAGGTGTGTGCATGTGTGCCTATTCCTGTGATAAGTCCATTGACTTAGTTACTACAGACTGGCTTTAAATATTGACATCTGGCATGTGATAAGATGAGCTCCTTCCCATGACTGTTTTTTTGTTTTTTAATTTTTTTTGCCTCTTCTTGGTATATGGTACCTAATGATTTTTGAAAATTCAACCATATATGAAAGCGTATTTATAGTTTTACTTAATTTTTTATTCAATCATTTCTAGACATTTGTATTGAAATATTTCTAATGCATCTTTATCACATTTTTCTTAGATCACTTTGCTCTGCCTAGCAGGACAGGCAACATGATTTGTGGGATCCAGCATAAATTGAAATTGTTGGGCTCCTTGATCCAAAAGAATTAAGAATGTCAACATGATGAGAGCAAAACATTAAACCAAGCATACAGCTCTTCTACATGCACAGCTGTCATTTCCATGGAGCCAGTCCTCCTGTCCGGCCACATCCTTGTGGTAGTTGCTATGTGCTTTTGAGTCATTTCTCACTGTTTTCCCTTTAGTCAGTCTGTCCTTTTTTTCTGGAGCTTCCATGCAACTCTAAAGCCATTGCCTATTCTTATTATTTGTCTTTATTGCCCTGTACTTTCTGAATTTCATGTGTGGTGTCTCCAGGGTTAATAACCAGGGTTAATAACCAGAGCCTACTGGCACAGTTGTTCTATCTGCCAGGCACACATATCTTGTCAGTAGCAGTGTCGGCGTAGTGAATACACATGCCACTGCTAACTCTCAGGATTCATTTCCTACACCTGTCCATTTTATGTAATGCCTTTATAATTTTTACATTCCCTTGGCTACCTTTCTGTCCCTCAGAGAACTCAATGTGCTTTCTGACTCAACATCTTTGTATTTTTAGTTCTTTCTGCCTAGAAGATTCTTAAGCAGATCTGCATATGGCCAGCTTCTTTTTAACATCTAGGTTTTGACCCAGTGTCACCTTCCTCAGAAGCTTCCTTGGTCAATAGCACTTTTTAAAGTTATATAAGTTAGTTACTTGCCAAGTCATTACATGTCTCTTCCTGCTAGAATGAAATTCGCCATAGAGAGGAGCCATACTTGTTTTGTTTAGTTCTGTATTCCCTGCTTACTCAACATAATAAATATTTATTAAATGGATTAATCAATCCTAGAGTTTTAGCAGATGGAGGAGATAGACAGTTAAGAACCTTTCAGGGGGCTGGGCTTGGTGGTTCACATCTGTAATCCCAGCACTTTGGGAGGCTGAGGCAGGCAGATCATCTGAGGTCAGGAGTTCGAGACCAGCCTGGCCAACATGGTGAAACCCTGTCTCTACTAAAAATACAAAAAAAATTAGCCAGGCATGGTGGTGGGTGTCTGTAATCTCAGCTACTCAAGAGGCTGAGGTAGAAGAATCACTTGAACCCAGGAGATGGAGGTTGCAGTGAGCCGAGATTGCGCCATTGCACTCCAGTCTGGATAACAAGAGGGAAAAAAAAAGAAAAAAGATTAAAAGAAAAGAACCTTCCAGGGGAAAAGTACAAGACACCAGAGGGTGGAATGAGTGTGGCATGTGAAAAAAACCCAACCAAACAAAAAACAATTAGGGGATTTTAGTGGGCAGTTTCCAGAGCCGTGATATTGAAGCTATTGTTTTTTCATTTATACACTAAATTCCTTAAGGGCAGGGGACTGGGTTTCATTTATCTTGATGACTTTAAACCCTAGCAGAGAATGTCACTTATGTTGGTTTTTTTGTTAATGGTTATTGAAATAAACATATTTCTCTTAAACATTATAAAAAATATATTATAGCTTTCTTCTTAAGCCCAGGAGAGGTTTCTTTTCTTTTTGCCTTACTAAAAGAAAGCTTTTGGGCTGGAAGTGGTGGCTCATGCCTGTAATCCCAGCACTTTGGGAGGCCGAGGTGGGCAGATCACAAGGTCAGGAGATCGAGACCATCCTGGCCAACATGGCGAAACCCCGTCTCTACTAAAAATCCCAAAATTTAGCTGGACGTGGTGGTGCGCACCTGTAGGCCCAGCTACTCAGGAGGCTGAGGCAGGAGAATCGCTTGAACCCAGAAGGTGGAGGTTGCAGTGAGCCGAGATTGTGCCACTGCACTCCAGCCTGGCGACAGAACAAGACTCCGTCTNAAAAAAAAAAAAAAAAAAAAAAAAAAAAAAAAAAAAAAAAAAAAAAAAAAAAAAAAAAAAAAAAAGAAAGGTTTTCTGCATTATTTCAAGAAATTGTGTTTGAAAGCAGATCACATCGGTGCTGCACTGTGAACAAATTCTGGCTTTGTTTTATTACCTGAGGTGCCGTATGATAAATTTATCAACTGAGGCTTATGATGGTTATTAGGGTGGAGATTCTCTTAACCATGCAAGTCTGAAGGTGACCTGTAAATTCATTTTTCATAGAAGTTTAAAAGGCTATCTGAGCCCTCAGCCTCACACATGACACCCCTACAGCTGGACATGGAAGGCAGTGTCACTACCCTCAAAATAGGAGGCACTCCTTGCAACTGCCTGACTTTGTAAGTTCAAAGTTACCCAAAGGCTTCCTCAGCATTTCAAGTGACAGACCTATGTGCTATTGATATATTTTGTCAGATATGAGGCTTTATTATGTGAAGTTCCTCTCACTCTCTTTGAGTGATTGTAAAGGATATCGATTGAGAATTGGATGTAAAAATAATTATTGTTTGCAATGAGGAGGGCAACAAGTTTCAGTAAATAAAAGTCAAATATATATCACAATAAGTACTCACAGAGTAGTAGGTGATATAAATTTGGCTGCCCACATAGTCTCGAATATCATTGAAAGGGATGACAGATTCAATTTTTTTTTTTATCTTTAGAACACATAGTGGATATTATTTTACAAAGTGGGTATAGACTGCTGGTCAGTTTGGAAGAATGGAAAATTGATTCTTTATTCACTTGCTAATGCCTTTAACCTGTCTGTACTCTGATGTTAAGCAAAGATTAATTGAACACTCATATGTTCAAGATAGAAATTTAAACCTCTGATCTCAAAGACTGTAATGTATAGTAGAAAAGATTTTGCAAGTAGAGTAGCCATTACAATACTTATGAAAGATAAGAAGAAGAAAGAACAGACTTGGGCCACCTGAGTAGTATCACAAAATAAATTCTATAGCTGTTTGAGGTGAGGGAGATGAGTTCCAAGAGAGGTAGACAGTAAAATAGCAATCACAATATCCTTCTTGCATGCCTTAGGGTTGAAAAACATTTTGAAATAGGGGAAATAGAAAAAAATTAATGAGGAAAAAAATCTGAGTATAACAGAGTAAGAGGCAACAGGACAGGAGGTGGGGGAAGGTGCAAAATATGTGCTCAAAATAAGAAGGACACCCACATGGGGATGCTATATAAGAATATTTGATAAGAGCTTAGACAGATCGGTCACAAAGAAATGTTAGTGACAGTAGATGCTAGGCCTTTAATTGCTAGATGAAGACAAGCCACTGAAAGATTTGGAAGAATAATTTTCTTAAAGGAAATATTTAGAAAAATTGATTTAGAAAAATTGATTTTCTTAAAGGAAAGATTTAGAAAAATTAATTTTCTTAAAGGAAAGGTTTAGAAAATTTTCTTAAAGGAAAGGTTTAGAAAAATTGCATTGTGAGGAAGACAGTGTAATTGAGAGGGGAAAGAAAGAAAGAAAACCATTAGGATACCACTGAAATTATTCAGAACCAATTGGACTTTAAGACCAAGAGCTACGGAAGTAGCATTTAAAATTGAAAGCAAGTAACAGAAAAATAAAAACCAGAAAGTAAATACCATATGAGCAAGAGTTGGGAAGAAGTCACAATTTAGATTGTGAATGATTAGAAAAGAACGTAACTCAACAAGTTCTGATTTGGAGAAAAAAGAATTTTTTTTAATTCTCCTTTTGTCTCCCATACTTTTTTTTTTTAAATCAACCTGTGGCGTACACCCACCTTATAAAATAGTGATATAAGAATAAAGAAGACATGATTCTTACGAGTTTTAATAATCTAATCAGGGAGGCCAACAAATAAATTTCATATAGTGTTGATTTATAAATGCTAGAATAAAGCATTGTGTAGCATACAGGAAACACGGAGGGAGCACATTTAATTAAGACTAGATATCTGTGAAAGTTTCCCAGAGAAGATAATGAATGACATAAATTTTATTTGATAATTAAAAGATATTAAGAAAAAAAGGTTGAGGGAGGGTATAATATTCAGAGGATAAAACAGACACTTGTTGACACTTAGAGACATGGAACAAGATTATACCTTTGAGAAAAAACCCAGGTCTCAACAGGTGGAGGAAAGCTAAGGGATATTTGTGTGATATAAAACCATGCTTGCTGAAAAATTCTCTTCCTAAAAGCTAGGAGAGACATTACATTTGGTTTTAGACATTTCAGGTTTGAGGCTTTAGCAGAAAATAAGTTTAAAATATCTGTCACATAAAAATAACCACATGGAACCTAATGAAAAAGCAAGACTGGGGCTGGGTGCGCTCATAACTGTAATCCCAGCACTTCGGGAGGCTGAGGCAGGTGGATGACTAGGTCAAGAGTTGAAGACCAGCCTGGCCAACATGGTGAAACCCCGTCTCTACTAAGAATACAAAAATTAGCCAGGTGTGGTGACGTGCGCCTGTAATTCCAGCTACTCGGGAGGCTGAGGCAGGAGAATTGCTTGAACATGAGAGGCAGAGGTTGCAGTGAGCCGAGATCGAACCACTGCACTCCAGCCTGAGCGACAGAGCAAGACTCCATCTCAGGAGAAAAAAAAAAAAGAAAGAAAGAAAGGAAAACCAAGATTAGGGCTGTCAGATTTATGTCTAGGCATTACACACACACAAAAGAAATTTTTAAGATAGTATTATGAGAGATTTTGGTGCACACTAAAAAAGCTTAGAAAAGAATCTTGAAAATGCATGTATTTAGAAGACAGTGGCAAGATTTGATAGAGAATAAGATTTTTGAAAAGTAATATTAAGACATAACAAGGCTTCAGGAAGAAGTTTCAAGAATGAAGAGATATTCAATACAGACAAACAATGTGGAGAAGCACTTGGCATATTACAATAAATGTTTAGAAATAGTTAATAAGTCAACATGAAAGCTAAGAGCCACAAAAAGCTGATTGGATTGAGAAGTTTGGAGGTTACTGATGACATGAGAAAAGAATTTCAGTGAATAAACATGAGGGAAAATGAGTTGCAAGATGTTAAGAAATTGGTTGACTGGAAGGAAGGACAAACCATGAGTATAGATGACTGATTATGTATAATAACAATAAGAGCAACAGCAGAAATATGTGACTGACAATTTTTAACATGGAAGATTATCCCCTCCATGTGTACATAGAGGCACAGTAACTTTGAAGAGTGAGCCAACAGGGGTATGAAAAAAAGAAGATAATCAGACAATTATGGTCCAGCAGAAGACTGACTCCAGGAAGCAGCAGCAAGTTATCTTTATTGTCCATAAGAAAAAATTATAAGTGAAGATAGGTTAATTTTTGTATTGTGGTATAAATACTTAACATGAGATCTACCTCTAAACAAATTTTTATGTGCACTGTACAATACCGTTAACTACAGGCACAATGTTGCATAGGAAATCTCTAGAACTTCTTTATCTTGCATAACTAAAGTTTCTATCTGTGGAACAGCAAATCCCCATTTCCCTCCACCTCCAACCCTGGCAACCACCATTTTACTTTCTGCTTTAATGACTTTTGACTATTTTAGATATCTCATTTAAGTGGACCCACGAAGTACTGATCTTCTGTAAATGGCTTGTTTCACTAAGCATAATGTCCTCTAGGTCCATCTATTTTGTAGCAGCTGGCAAGACTTCCTTTTTTTTTTAGGTTACATAATATTCTATTGCATTAATAAACCACATGTTTTTTACCCTTCATCTTTTGGAGGGTATTTAGTGGTTTTCACATCTTGGCTGTTGTAAACAATGCTCCAATGAACATGAGAATAAATACCTTTCTTAGAGATCCTTACTTCACTTCTTCAATTATATACTTGTAATGATATTGCTGACTCATATGGAAATTCTATTTTTAACTTTTTGAGGAATTACTATACTGTTATTCATAGTGGCTGCACATTTTACAGTTACACAAACAATGCAAAATGATTCTAATTTCTCTGCTTCCTCACCAATACTTGCCATCTTCTTTATTTTTATTTTTTATGATAGATATCCTAACATAGGAAAGACAATACCTTTTTGTGGTTTTGGTTTTTTTTCCCCTCATGATTTGTGATGCTGAGTATCTTTTCATATTCCTGTTGGCCATTTGTATGTCTTTTTTGAAGTAATGTCTATATAAGATTTTTTGCCTATTTTTAAATTGTATTATTTGTTTTATTGTCATGGTGTTGTAAGAGATCCTTCTATATTTTGTACATTAATCTGTTATTATGTAGATGTTCTGCAAATATTTTCTTTCAGTCTATAGGTTGTCCTTTTACTCTGTTGACTTTTTTTTTTCCTGTGTAGAAGCTTTGTTATTTAATACAGTTTTACTTGTCTAATTTTGCATCTGTTGCTTATACTTTTGGTCTTCTATACATTAAATCTTTGCCAAATTCACTGCAAAAATTCTTAACAAAATATTAGCAAGCCAAACTCAATAGTATGTTAAAAGGATCATACACCATTACCAAGCGAAATTTATCCCCAAAATTCAAGAACGTTTTCAACATATGCAAGTCAATTAACATGATATAGCACAATAACAGAAGATTAAAATAACATAATTATTTTAATAAATACAGAAAAAATGGCATATTCGACACATTTTTATGATAAAATCTCTTAACATTAGGTGAAGAAGGAAAGCTCAACCTTATAAAGGCCATATCTGCAAATCCCACTGCTAACATCATTCTCAGTGGTAAAAAACTGAAAGCTTTTTTCTCTAAGATCAGGAACAAGGCATGAACACCCACTGTTGCCACTTCAATTTGACATACTACTGGAAGTTCTAGCCAAAGCAATTAGGCAAGAAAAAGAAGTTAAAAGATCGAAATCAGAAAGGAAGAACTAAAATTGTCTTCATTTTTAGAAATCATAGTCTTATATGTAGAAAATCCTAAAGACTCCAAAAAAAAAGTGGTTAGAACTTAAATACAATACAGTTTTCAGGATGCAAAACCAGCATATAAAAATCAGCTGTATTTCTATATAATTATAAAATTATATAAAACTCAACAGTAATATCAAATTATATGAAAATGAAATTAAGAAAATAATCCCATTTATAATAGCATCAAGAAATAAAATTAATTAGGAATAAACTTGACCAAAGAAGTGAAAGATTTGTATACTGAAAACAAAAATCACTGATGAAAGAAATTTAAAAAGTTATGAACAAAGAGAAAAGCATGCATGTTGGTAGATAGGAAGATTTAATATTGTTAAAATATCCATTACTACCCAAAGGGATGTACAGATTCAATGCAATTCTTGCAAAATCCCAGTGGCTTTTTTTTTTTTTTACAGAAAAAGAAAATACAATTCAAAAATTTATATGGAACTAAAAGACCCTGAATAGCCAAAGCAATATTGAGAAAGAAAAACAAAGATGGAGACATTACACATTCTGATTTCAAAACTATAGTGATTAAAACAGTATAGAACTTGTGTAAAAACACACATTTACATAGAAAAGAATAAAATGCTCAGAAATAAATCCAGGCATATTCAGTCAACTGATCTTTGACAAGGGTGCCAAGGATACACAATGGTAAAAGAACCATCTCTTCAACAAAAGGTGTTGGGAAAACTTGCAAAATAATGAAATTGGCCCCTTTTCTTACATCATACACCCACAAAAAATCAACCCGAAAGAACTAAAGACTTAAATCTAAGATCTGAAACTATAAGCTCTTCGAGAAATAGACTGATTTTTAATGTAGAGGGTTTTGTTTTGTTTCAGTCTTTGAAAAGTTGAAAAACAACAAAATATTTAGCCTCCAAATTCCCTGAGAAAATTGACAGAATTTGGTGATAGTTGTAGAGTACAAGGGCAAAGGAAATGTTGAAGATGCAGCCCTCAGTTTTAGTTTGACAACTAGGCAAATGAAAGTTTTGTTTTGTTTTGTTTTGTTTTGCTTTTTCAGATAAGCAACAAAGAAGTTTGGGTAGGTTTGGAAAAATAAGGATTCTGCTCTTGGTTCAGTGAGTTTTAGAACCCCCTAAATATATAGAATAAGTATTTAAATATTTGGAGCACAGGAGACAGATTTAATTCAGAGACACCTATCTTGTGATCATTGATGTATTCAACCAATATATATTGAGTACCTACTGTGTGTCAGTCAGTAGTCTAGGCACAAAATTACTCTTAGGGAGATTACATTCTACTGGGGCTTTTAAAAGCAATAGAAGGACATAATTCATTCAAGAAGAATATGCATTCTAAGATAATGAAACATGGGACTGAACACTGTAAGACTTTAAGAGACGGTCAAGTGGCAGAGTCAAGTCACTTAAGCCAAGCTTAGAAAACCCATAATTAACAAATATTTTCAGTTTTTGCCAATGTGATTCTGTGGTTGAAATAGCAAACTGACATATCAACTAAGATAAAGATGAAATGATTTTAATATATTTGGTAATAAAAAAGTGCGTATGTGTGGATGTGTGTGTTTTAATGAGGTATAGCAAGAGGGGATTTAAGAATATTGATACTCTAAAAGTTTGTCTAATAGCAGTGTCACTCAATTGATTTTTTTAAATATTAAAGCACTTAATAAAAAAACCCACATGTATGATGCCACATGCGTTCTTTTCTTTGACAAGACTAAATTTTAAAAGTTCTATCTGTGGCACGAAGTTCCTTATATACATAGATATCATAGCTGAAAATTAGCAAAAACAGATAAATCCATTGAGCTTACTTTACATTTACTAAAATCCATTGAGTTTGAATTCCAACTACCAATTGACTCAAGCTTGCTACCCCAACATCTACCAGCTGCAAGCATGTATATGCCACTGGATAGGAATAATTGCTTAATGCTATTAGATCGTGGAATAAATTATTTTGATTTGTTTGCGTTTGTATTTACATGTTATTGTGTTGTTATCATGTGTTTCCACAGAAAATTTCTGGACGGCTTCTCCATAGGGCTTAAGTTAATGAACTACAATCGACCCATAGACAATTATTGAACACCAGAAGTCTAGAGATTCTTAAAATCTATCTGATTTCAAAGACAATATGTGTTGTTAAACCTGTGTTTGAATCTGTATGTAATGCTTTCTAGTTCACTGACCTTGAAGAGATCCTTGAAATTCTTCTTGTTAAGGTACAGAAATACACATATACACACATTTTTATTGTTAAATATATTAAAAATTGTTTCATCTGTCATACTTGACATGTCAGTTAGCTATTTCAACCACAGACTCTCACTAATAAACAGAAAATATTTATTAATTATGGGTTTTCTAATTCTGCAAATGTCATTTTATTCATTTGAGAAATAGTAATTAGATTATTCAAGATTTGTTATAAGGCTAAATGTAGCAGTTACGAAAAGGTAGCTATTAACACATATGCCGTCATCTGGCCACACATGTTCTTACAATGTAAAGGAAACAAAATCAAACTTGCTTACCTTGATATTTAAAATACTAGGAAATCGAAAAGGATTTAAAATACTAAAAAATCTGAAAGGCTGAATACCATGTAATTTTTTGTTAAAAATTAGAATTTTTTTTTTAATTCTACAAGAAAATAAAGCAGTAGTAGAGAATAAAAAGCAACAAACTCAAGGTCAAATAGGGGAATGAAAAATAGTTATATTTGATATGAAAATAGCTTCATGTTTCATGTGGTCTAATTAGAGTGCTTGTGGAAAAATGAGAGGTACAAGAAATAATTTTCAAATACTGCTTCTTTGTTTAAGTGATGAAAAATTAAGCTGTGTGATTGGCTACTTTAAAAGAAAGGGAGAATCCTGAGAAACAAAATGTCTATTTTCATTCTGGATTAATGATTCACTATCCAAGTGTGAAATTAGATAAATACATCTCCTTCATGCAGAGCTCACATTTTGAAATGCCCAGGGATTTTTGACAGTGTCACACAGTGTCTGTTTTTCCTTTCTGCTTATTTTCCATAATTTCCAGAATGGTGTCAAAATGTATGCCACCAAGATGAAGAAAGAGGGAGAAAAGAGGTTTTCTCATTCACAAATAATAATAATAATGAAAATTACTTATAAAGACCTCTACTTCCCTAATACAGCAGATGAAAGCAAAAATCTGCTTTTATGCAAATTTAGATGGACTTCTATTTTAGTAATTCTTTAAAAAAGATCTATATAAGCCTGTCTTAAGAGAGAGAATATCCTTATCTGCTGATTCATCTTCTTTACTTTTTCCAGTATTATTTGTGAAATAGCAGCAACTGAACAAAAAACATTACTTTAGAAACATAGTGAACACCAGGCTCTCTTAGGAGACTTTTTACTAAGAACTGTATTTGCTTCTGAAACAAAAACTTGTCATAGAAGACAACAGTACAATTAAGCGCCTGGTTTTGTGCACATTTACTATATTTTGTTTCATCAAGGAGTGTTTTACTGACTCCCTTCACAATTTTATAATTTTGATAAGAATAAGGAAGTTCTGCCACATTGAAGATATTTCAGAGCAGAACAAACGAACAAAGAAAATGTGAAACCAATTTTGCACCAGAAAAATTCTTTTGTTAGCAGGAGTTTTATGATGCTGCTGGACATTCCCCTTTCATGAGAGGGAAAAGATGCAATTCCAGAATACATAGTATACTTCATCCAGAGGGGGAAAAATTCCTTTTGAGGCCACAACTTTATCTTGTGTGTACAGCAGTCTCCTGGTTCATTTTAAACAGCATCACAAAATTCTATGTGTTTAATCTAAGAAAAGATGGTGAGTTATTTGTACCCTGGATACAGAACCAAATCCTATGAGATCTGCTGGAATTCAATAATAAACATTTACAGAACTGGCTGATTCAATATTCAATTTGACACTTTTGGATAAAGCCAACATCTCCCAGCTGTTTCCCAACGAGGGAAACAAGGTTGCACTGGAGAAGCCCCAACCAAAGAGCTGACATTTTCACAATTTTGAAGGGGCACGTTTGATGACCCAGAAAATGCCACTCCAATGAATGCAATAGGTGTCTCCAGGTCAGATGGAATATTCTGGCATCTGGAGACCACATAGGTACGACTTCCTCCATTGCTCAGGAGGAATACACCAGGAAGCCTTCCACCATGGTTGAAGAGGTTGGTAGAAAACCTTGGTTTTTATGGCTCCCTATTTTAAAAAATGAAAATGTATTGTCTTTTTGACAATACACTGAATTTTTGACTTCTAAGAAGGAATTTTTCTTGAGAGAAAGTTGTCACCTCATGTAGAGTATTTCAAAGGTCTGAGAAAAATACATAGTTGTCTTGACCTTAGTTCTCATCAGAACTGGTGTGAATGCCATAATTTTCATTTTATCTATAGGAAGTAAAGAGGGTGAAGAATAATAAGCAAAGTGGCATTAAGCATTCTTTGAGTTGTTAACAGATTATATTCCTGTTTCCATGCCTGTTGCTGGCCCTGCATACCCCTTAAATGCAAATTATCACACTTATACATAATAATCATCTTAAGAACTACATAATTTAGATCTCACATTTCAAGTGCTCCTTTTCTCCCTCTGGATCAATTCTGACAAATATGCTTGGATAAAAGAGAAGTCAGTGGCTCAAACCAACAAATAAGAAAGGTTTATTTACCGTCTTTAAAAACAAACCTTCAGACAAAGTATCAATGACAATCTAACTCTTCTTCTGAAGGTTCCTCTTTCTTAATTTTTCTTGCTTCTCTGGTGGTTGAGTGACAGCAAAATAAAACAGTTAACAGCATTTAGTGCTCATGTCCTAGAGCAGAAAGAGAAGAGGCTGACAAAGGTATCTTACTCTCAGTATTGAACTCCAGTCATACTGTATGCCAAATAGAAATCACTACAACCTCTGGGTTCCTATGGTAACTTAGTGACTATTACTTCCATTCAATGGAAAAACTTAGCTAGCAGAAGAGTTCAGTTACACAAATGATTGAAGATGTTTCATAAAGTTAGTCTAATAATGTGCTAGCTTTGGTTTTGAGATGAGTCAAATATTATTGAAGATGTTCTTGCTATCTTCCATTAAGTTTTATTTTTATACCAACAGCAAATATGCATCATATGCGGAAATTATATATTTTGCCATTTGTCACCCTAAATCATTTACATAGCACTAACTCAGCCTAGAGAGAAAAATTGGGGCATAGAAGATATTACACTATAAAACTGTTCAGCTTGAGAAATATATACCTGGAAATTTTTAGCATTTTTTCAAAAGAATTCTTTTGAAAGATAACTTTTATGCCCATTTAGTTAAAATACAGCATTCTTTGGATATACTGTAGTCAAATCATGTCACAGGTACATATCTGTATATAGTCCAGCATATGTCATTTTCATGTATATATCATGAAGCTTTGTCTAGTCTTTGAACTAAATGACTAACCAATTGTCCATTCTCCTAATTCTGATATGGGCAGCTGTTAAACTCCACTGACTGATGTTTTATGCTTTACAAGTAAACAAAAATATATATAAATGATGATTTCTGGATACTTCCCTTTGGATCAGCCCTCCTGAAATCATTTTGGCTTTTTGGTCATTGGCCAACTTTCCACTGTTGGCAGAATGCTGGATATCCGAAAGTATTGTATTCATACACCAATCACCTTCACCTTAAAAAAGAAAAAAAAATTGTTGGTTATCTAGTCTACAAAAAAAAAAAAAAAAATAGCCTCCATCTTTTAGGCCACTTGCTAGAAATTATCTCACTCATTTTTTGGATTTTTTCCCAATCCATTCCTCTGTTGAAGCTATTGTGGCTCAGTATTTTCTCTTATCTCCAAAAAGAAGAAATCTTAATTTGGATTAACTTTTCACTTTTCTTTAGCCTCAAATAAGTGTTCTTGTCTACATGTGTATGTATGTTGGGTGTGAGTTCTGCTGAAAACATTATATCAGGTGGTAAGGTAGAAATATTTCTTTTTCTTTCCTCAGAGTGAGGGATCTTGTATGGCTTATATACCCAGGAAATACTTTAATTTTTCACAGATTAAAATCTCACTGGAAACTATTAGTCTGGGCATTGTAGAACAGTACCTCAAGCTTAACAGACATAGTAATGATCTTGAAACTTGTTAAATTTTAGTCTTTAGATAACACATGGAGGAGCAAGGTAACAGTACGTGTTCCTTAAAATTTTTATTTTTTATTATTTTATGTTAAAATTATGCAATCATTCCATTTTTAGAGGGTCCCAAAGAGTATTCTGTGGAATACTAGTTTCGTTCCAAAACAAACAAAAAAAAATTTGGTCATAAAATTTCAGGAAATATTTGCTATTTTCTCTTCTTGATTTCAAATGCAATATTATCATACAAAAAGACAAAAGTCCTACCAAAAGAAATCTTTTTACATTTGTCTAATCCCATGTTTTCCACACATATTTGATAAACAGGACATTTTTAAGCATAACATCTATAAAAGTGAAGAGGTAGTTTTACATGAAAAACACTTTAGAAATTCTATTTCTAAATAGACACCACTGTTCACTTTTTTGTTTGTTTGTTTAGATTTTCTAGTTTCTGATGGGTCCAGATCAATTACAGAACATGCTATAGGAAAACCAATACAAGATTTAGAGGCTGACCTGAGTTTGAACTATACTTTGGGAACCAAGGCCACAGTCCTGTTGCTGAGCTTGGCTTGGACTGTGTGGATACAGTCAGCAAACCTCACTAACCTCACCAAGAGCACGACAGACTCCTGACCACAGGCATTTCTCTATTTTCCTGCTATAAGTGGGAAAGAGCTCCATTAACAAATGTCCGCCCATATTTCTTGATGACACCAATTGACGTCTCAGAGCTGAATTTTGTGTGATTCGGAAATAAAGAATACAATGTAATAGTTTTGACATATTAAATATTTTAGAAGAGTTCATGTCTACTCTATCTAAAATGCATGCGTAAAGTAAAATTTTATTAAAGACAATAACAAAATAAAACTAATTATAGGGGAGTTAAGGAGAACCTAAATAGAGTCTTACTAATAGTAATGGAATGCATACATAGAGCTGAGACATACAATAACTATTACAAAGTGGCAGAAGTTCAAAAGGGAGAGAGGAGAGAAAGGGGTCCTGAGGCCAAGAAGGGATGTGACTCATGAACTGCCACTCTCCTGTTCCATTCATGCTCCACCATCATATTTTAAAATGACCTTTTATCTTCAGATTATTTCTGAGACATTGGGCTAGACCGAAGAGTCACTAAATCTCGAAATTTGTGAAGTTTGCATCATTTTAGAAGTTTCTCACTGTATTATGAGACAGTTTTACCAGAGGCACATTATTAAACTGTAATGAAAAATATTATTAATGAAACTACAGGAATTCTCAAAGTTGTACCCTATATTGACATTTTGACTGTAAATATATTTAGTATTATCATTATTTGACAAAAACCATTTTTGCAAAATATAGCATTTCCAATATATTCATAAATGATAAAATTGGTTTTGATGCCTAGCTAAAATTTAGACATTTAGAGTTTAAATTTAGAGTTTCCACTCTTTTGACATTTATTATAAAAGAGCAGGTATGAAACATAAGTAAAAGCAAACAAATTCTTTTGTTAAAATGAACACTAATCTCATAGTGATGGTTCAATTTTCTATACTAGTCACATGTACATTTTGTAGAAATCAAAAAGGAAGAGTCAAAATGAAGGTAACCAGTTAAAATTTTTTAAAATCTGAGAGATTTTATTTTTTGGTATACAATAGCTTTACTTAGTCTTATTAACTTTGATGGATAATGATGTAATCATTCCAATATTATTCAGATCTTACAGATTTGCATACTCTGAGATCAAAACATAGGCATCTATTTTTACCACTTCATTGTGTAATTTACTATTATTTAATTTTCTTCCATATATTTTATGAAACCAGCATAAAAGGCATTTATTAGAATAAAACATGTTTACTTCAAGAGACATTCATCCAGGCCATATGGTAAATTGTTCCAAAGTTATTTTTTTTAACATATGTTCTCACATATAGCTTAAGTTCATCTTTGAGAATGTTAATATTTGCATTTATTGAAGAAATATTTATTAGCCAACTGTGTGCTAGACAATGCATTAGACACTGGATAAATCAGTGAATATTTTAAAAAAAAAAGATTCTATTCTCAATCCTCTCATTGAATTTGCATTTTAATGTGAGTTGGGGATATGAAGAGATGGTGAGGAAGACAATGTAAAATGAAACAAACAAAATACTTCCAAGTAATGATAAATGTAACAAGATAAAATGATGGTGTAAAAACAAATAATTGAGCAGGGCTACTACACAATTGAGTAAGGTCTTACTGAAGAAAATAAATTTAGGCTGCAATCTTAATAACGAGGATAAACCAATAACCTGAAGAGACAAAAGAAGAATATTCTAAATGAAATTTTACAGCAATTAAAATGTCCGTGGGAAGAAAGAGGTTTCGTTTGTTTGAGGAACGGAATAAAGGCCATGGGAGGAGCATAATGAGTGAGGGACAGAGTGGTAGGGCGCCCCGTAGTAGACAGCAGCATACTAAAGAAGGATTTGGGATTGGTCCAACCCAGAAGACAGGCAGCAGCCCCTTGTTGCCTGCACCTAGGGCAGAAGTGCACTGTCTTCCACACCCCTACAGATGCATAAACACCACCCTTGGCAAACTTCTGCTGAGCAATACAGAGGTGCAAAATCTTGTCTTAAGGGTTAGAGCTGGTCTACATGTGTGCTTTATTCGGCCTGCATAATATTTTACCAAATAAATAGAAATATTTTTAATATTCAAAAATCAGCTATTTTACATAAACTTGTGGATTTCAAATTCCTCTTGAAAAATTAGATCATCACGCAACACTGACCCTACTTTTCTCCACGATAGTCATGCCATTTAGGTAGGGAAGTCACTTTTTGTTTTGTCACAGAACCTACTAATCCATCCTGCCACAACTCTGTTCAACTTCACTCATTTATATTCCTTCCTTCTCCCTGTAGGCTCTTGATTTTGTCATTCCATGGAGAAACTTTGTGTGCCAATTTTCTCCTTTCTAAAAGGGTGCTAGTTATATTAGATTAGGGGTCACTGTACTTCAGTTTGGTCTCATTTTAACTCTGTATTGACACCATTTGCAAATAAAGTCACATTATAGATAGTTTAAAATGGCCATTGTTATTCTTTCTATCTGGTGACCATTTGTTCCTATATGAGGGTTACATTCAATCTGGAAACTGCAGCTATCTATCAATATTTTAACTATAGGGGTTACTTGTTCAATAAACACTTGATGCCTTACTGTCATGTATTAATGCATAATACTCACTCACAAGAGTAATTTTGAGGTATCCCAACTAGCATCCTCCAATGTCAAGTATGGTATGTCACTTCTGAACAAGCCAAGCAACTGTTCTTCAGCAAGTGAGAAAAACCTACAGGTTATGGAGATGACTTATAGTATGCCTTGTAAGCCAAAGCAGAATTGTTTTTCCTTAGGAAAAAGCAAAAGGCAAAATGGATGGTTAAAGTAAAGACAAAGCAGGGATTGGTGAAGGAGGGATGAATAGCAGAGCACAGAGGATTTTTAGGGCAGTGAAATTATTTTGTATGATACTATAATGGCAGATATGTGTCATTATACATTTGTCAAACCCACAGAATGTGCAACAGTGAACCCTAATGTCAACAGTGGACTTTGAGTGATAATGATATGTTAATGTAGCTTTACCGATTGTAATGGATGTACAGCTCTGTAATAGTGGGGGAGGGACAGCGGAGGGTGGGGAGTTGGGGAGAGATAGCATGGCGAGAAATGCCAGATATAGGTGATGGGGAGAAAGGCAGCAAATCACACTGCCATGTGTGTACCTATGCAACTATCTTGCATGTTCTTCACATGTACCCCAAAACCTAAAATGCAATAAAAAAAAACAACATAGTCATTTAGAATCTGACGTAGAAAAAAGAACCATCAGACTAGTGCATCCTTAGTTGTTTCATCTGAAGCAATGTAAACAAGCTTACCTTTGACATTGCACGGAAATAAACGTGTCCAGAGTAGTCATCTGTAGGTATGGAGATGACTACAAATAATAATAATAATAATAATAATTAATAATGCATTGAACAAGAAGCGAGGGACCTGAGTTCCAGTCCTGACTAGTCACGAACTGCCGTCTTCTCCACAGTGCTTGTCTCTTAACTGTTCTGAATTTGTTTCCTTGCCTAAAAATAAAGTACACAAAATGATCTTTAAGATCTTTTACAAAAATTCAAATTTAAAATCTATGAATGAAAGTACACAGGCTTAAATGATTACGGGTATCATTATCAGTTGAAGATTCTGGATGGATTAGACAAGGGATGGTAATGGAGGTGCAAATAGGTTAACAAGAGAAAATACGGTAGGCAGCATCTTCCACAGCTGCAGAGGAAAGAAAGATTCAGCCAAAAAAGGACAGGGTTTAAATCCTCACACTTCAACCTACAATTTATGTGACGTCTGAGTAAGTTACTGAAGGTTTCTGATTTTTAGTTTCTTCATTTATGGAAAGTAGATAGTAAAACCTACCTTGGTGAGTTACTATTAGGGCATTGAGTGAATTTATAAAATAAATTCTAAATAATAGTAATATAGTAGATAATATGAAATGAATGCCTTCTATGTGACAACTGTTCTTTTAAATTTTTTTAAATTGTGAAGTTTTGCATTATGCACAGGAATAGAATAAAATAGCAACTATGATTGGTCCAGTAAACAAATGAGGAAATTGAAGGACAGATAGGTCATGTCACTTGTCCAAAGCCACAGGCTAGTAAGTGGAAGAGCCAAGGTCAGGTTCTTGTGATTACTGTCTGTTTTTAACCAGGCTGACATAATCCTCTTTCCCTGAGTTCTCTTACATCTTCTTCCATCCCATATGCTTTGGTATGAATGTTGGTGTACTGCCAAAACAGTACAATATATTAGTACAATATATTACATATATATTATATATGCAATATATTAATATATTATTATATTAATATATGCAATATTATATATTATATATGCAATATATTAATATATTGCATAATGTATATTAATATATAATATATAATATATGCAATATATTAGGTTGCATATATTGCAACCTAATACCCAATGTAATGATATTAAGAGTCTGGACCTTGAGAAGGTGATTAGGTCATGAGTGCTTTGCCCCCATGAATAGAATTCGTACCCTTATCAAAAAGGCTTAAGGGAGCTGATTTGCTCCTTCTGCCATGTGAGGACACAGCAACAAGGCACCATCGTTTAAGCAGAGAGAGCGAGCTGTCACCAGACACTGAATCTGCTGGTGCCTCGATCTTGGAGGTTCCAAAGTCTAGAACTGTGAGCAATACTTATAAACTACTCAGTTCAAAGTATTTTGTTATATCAGTAGGAATGGACTAAGATGCTATCCCTCCTGAAACAACAGTTTAGGAAATTTACAGAACTTGTATATTGCAAGTACACAACTCTTTCACTATTGTGACTAATTCTATCATATAGGATCCACTTTATACACTGTCCATCTTGTGAAAAAGAAAATATTACAATGCATACAATATTATTTTATAAATTATTACTTCAGTAGCATGAAGTGTTTGTGAACTTCCTGAAAAAGTGTATTATAATTACAAATATTTGGTCTTTGTCCCCGCTTCCTGGCACAGAGCACCTAGAACCTTTGACATTTCCTGAATGAGTGTCTTTTGCTTTTCATAAGGAGTACCTTCTGATCACACCTGAGTTTATGAAAATGATATAATTTAGGGTAGAACCCCTGTATAGTTTCAGGATAAGAAACTAAGGGATGGTTGAGGCAGCTGGATTTAAGCTTTATATAAATCCTTGAACAATGAGTTTGAAGAGCTCCCAGGTCAGTGAATACATCAAGGTGTTGGGAGGTTGGTAAGCCTGGAGAAGGCATGGAAGCTTCACCCTTACAGCAATATTAATTAACCATGCTGCTAATAAATGGAAACCAGTAGCTTTTCCTGAGCCCACACAATGTAGAACAGAAACTGGAGTGCTAGTAGAGACAGTTTTATTTTGTTTTCTGTGCTATAGCCCCATGTGGAGACTGGAGCTTATGGTGAAAACCTGTGAGCGTTTTTCAATTACAAACTACTGGTACTTTGGACTAAAAAACTTCCTTTTGAATTCCATTTACCACATTATTGGACATTAACTGAATCTACCTCTATGACTGGAGGACATAAAATGATTTTGAAACTTGAACATGATTTTTTGGATAATGTTGGAGACATTTCTATAACAACATGGAAATAGGTCATACAAAATCATGTACCAGGAGAACACACAAACAAATACTCACCTCTTTTCCTCTAAGATCGACTTTGGAACTACAGGAGGAACTGCCACACTTTTCCATCACTTAGACAGTACCTTATAAATAGCACTAGATTGACCAACAATGAGCTGCATGTTTTGTAAATGGAAGTTCCAAGGTGAACGAACAACATCTTGTTTGGAAGGTTTCCACTCCGACCAAACAGTTAAAACAATCAGGTTGGTAGGCTGAATTTCATGCTGGAAGTGATGGAAGAATTGAAGAGCTGTAAAAACTTTTATGTTTGGGTTTTTACTGACCTATCAGATGTGGCCAATAGCCTGGATATATTGTCAGTCAGAAGGGCAATGGAACATTGGCCTACTGAAGGAATGCCTATATGTGGGGCATAGCCCTGTGGAATTCACTATGGGCATTTGAGGGGTGCATTAAATTAGGACAGATCGATGCCTACTGGAAAATCTCCTTTCCAGTGTTGGAAGGGGATTGGAACAACCAAGTGGATATTTTGTTGTACTTTCTTGAGTCCATGACATAGATGGACCTTAGATGGTTGCAGTAATGCAAAGACAGGCTAAATCTAGTCATGTTATTCTTGCATCCTCCAAAATGCCAAAGACTAATGTGAACTATTCTGTTTGCCAACAAAAGAAACAAATATACAGGCAGATTCCCTGGAGGAAGGTTCTGAACACAACTATCAAGTCAGCCTCATTCTAGTATGTCTAAAGGGCTACAAATGGGTCTTGATAAGAATAGACACTGACTTTGGTATGCTCTTTGCTTATCTGGTGATAAACACAAATACTCAGAGTGCTATACAAAACTAGAATAGAAGATATTGCACCAAGTTGGAAGGCTGACCATTATTTCTTCAGACCAAGAAATATACTACATAGATTATAATGTCCAATAATGGGCAGACAGATATATTCCTCAAGGTAATAGATTGATAGAGAATTGAGGCAAAAAGAAACCTTGGTTTTCTAAAATTGGGGGAAATAAAAGCATAAAAGGGTAGCTTATACACCTTCGTGAGTGTGTGTTCACACTCAGCAAGAGTGGGGCTAAGAAAGTATCCCCAATAGATGTATTATCCTGTTTTTCTGGTGCATCTGGGAAAGAAAAGGTGGGGAAGGATGCTGGCATGATTTCAAGCTTTTTTTGTCGTTGGTTTTTTTTTTTTTTTTTTTTTTTTTTTTTTTTTTTTTTTTTTTTTTTTTTTTTTGAGACGGAGTCTAGCTCTTGTTACCCAGTGTGGAGTGCAATGGCGTGATCTCGGCTCACCGCAACCTCCACCTCCTGGGTTCAGGCAATTCTCCTGCCTCAGCCTCCTGAGTAGCTGGGATTACAGGCATGCACCACCATGCCCACCTAATTTTTTTTTGTATTTTTAGTAGAGATGGGGTTTCACCATGTTGACCAGGATGGTCTCGATCTCTTGACTTCATGATCCACCCGCCTTGGCCTCTGACAGTGCTGGGATTACAGGCGTGAGCCACCGCACCCGGCCCTATTACAAGTTTTTTTAAGGTAGGAGATTGCTGGTATGATAAATGTACTTGTTTATTTCTTTATTTTGCACATCACGTCAGCTTTGTTGTTGTTGTTGTTCCTACCTGATTCAGTGATCACAAGACCAGGGCTACAGCTACAATTGCAGGAAATAGGGATGACTCCTAAGAAAGAAACTATCTATATTATTAAGCCTTTATTTCAGAATTCCAAAGTGCCACAGAAGATGAATTGTACCTTCTTCCATCTGGCAAATTGGAGTTAAGTGTTAAGAAATAAAAATAAAATCCTAAGTACCCCAACAGACTTAACAGACCCTTTCTTGGCCAAGGAGACCACAGAGAAACCTTAAAAATTGAGTTTCCAGCCATGAAGGGATGAGAGGTTGAATACACCTTGTTATACCTCCTCCCTTACTAACTGCCATTAAACTTTCTTTCCAAGAGTTAAGCAGAAACCAACTCTTTTGAAAGACTTGCTCTACTACGGAATTCAACCAACTGCCTGATGCTGCTGTTGGACTCACCTCCCTTTGTTCAGGTTTTGACACAACTGACCGGCATTCCTTCTTGTTATGTGATCACTAACCACAGTCTGGCTCTAGCTGGTTCACAGAGGTTGCAAACAGGGTGCCTCTGCATCCTCCATTTCACCTTTTAATATATAGAGCTCAATTTTACTGCATTTAAATGTTAAGTCATGACTCCAAAGTGAACATAGGATGTATGTAATATGCATGTTTGCTTACTACATATGCACTCACTCCTACTTCATAGATATTTATAGCTCCTCCTATAATCTGTTGAATATGTATGCTGAACCATTGCATTCAGCATAAATTCCTGTCTCACCCCTCCTCCTTCAAAGTATCCGCTTTTAATTTCAATCAGAGACTATACTTCTCGGCCTGCAGGATCACCAACCTGAAGGCAGCAACCCTTTATAAAAAAATAAAGCTCTCTTTTACAGATCTACAGATCTTGTGCTCTTTAAGCCAACATATTAAATGTAGCTATACTGCCTAGTAATCAAAGTGGTCCACTAGTTCTGTGTCTTTTGACCCTACTCTGGACAGATAGTAATGAACTCAGGGTAAGGTACTTGCTAGACTAGTATTGCTGCCTGCAATCTAGACCAGGATGGTGATTGTACCTAATGTTGTTTCCAAAGTTGGAAAAGTTTGGTTATAAATGGAGAAAATGAGAAATAGTAGTTGAAAGTAAAGTAATGAATAAGTATGTTAAGTAATGAGAGAAATCCAATATTACCTCAACATCTTGGAAGAGCCCAGAACAAGATATTTTCCCTTAGCTCAATTCTGCCACATGCATGAAAGGATAAGGCAATATATTGCTGAGACCACTTCCTGCTTTGGGAACCCAGCGAGATTAAATGAAAGCTTGCAAACCTGAATGGTCTTCCCTGGGAGACATTTCTATATGATATAATAATGAAATGGACTAATTACTAATGACCAAATGAGACTTTAATAATGTAACAATATCTTTTAATTGCTATTAGCCTTTGTTATAAAAGATCCATCGTCAAAAACCAGGGGTGGTATATGGCATAAGAAATGTATTTGCTCTTTGTCTCTGCCTCCTGGTGCAGAACTTCTAAAACCCTTGAAATTGCCCGAGTGTTGGAAGTGTGTTTTGTTTTTCATATAGAACCGCTTCTGATCTCATCTGAGTTTATGCTCTTGAAGTAACATAGGTGAGGGCCTAGCTTCAGGATGGGGCTGGACACCATAAAGACTGAGTGACTAAACAGAGTATTGGAAATTTCAGCCGCACCCACCAATCTCCGGGAAGGGGAAGGAAGGTAGTAGCTGGAGATTAAGTTCCATAAAAATTTCTTGAACAAGTTCTGATGAGCTTCTGGGTTGGTGAACACATCAGTCTGTTGGAAGGTGGCACCCCCAGAAAGGGTGAATCTTAGGAGGGGGTTGTGGGAACCACAGATTTATAGCTGGTCAGTCAGAAGTACTGGTGACAACCTGAGACTTGGAACTGATGTCTGAAGTGAGGACAGTCTTGCAGGACTGAGCCCTTAATCTGTGGGGTCTGGATTAGCTCCAGGTAGTTAGTGTCAGAATTGAAGTGAATTATTGGACACCAACTTGGTGTGCAGAGAATTGGAGAATTGCTTGTTGGTGTTGGAAAACACCCCAGAAAAAGTAATACAAACTTACTAGGTAATAGCATTTTAGAGTTGTAAAGAATTCTAGGAATCAGCTAAATCCAATTATTACTTAATGTAGATAAGGAAACCAAAGAAGAAACTGTAAAATGACCTGTCCAGGTTCATAAAAAACTAATAGAAAAGGGTAATTTTTTACCCAGACTTTCATCCTGTTACTCTTAACATTTTTAATGCAATCATCAATTATAAAGACAAACATACTCTCAAATTGTATTATGTGTAACAAAGAAATCAATAAATGAGTCCAGAACATATGCATTTAACATATTTTGAAAAGAAGAGGTTCAATGATCCTCTGGCTAGTAAAATAACCCATTCTTTCTGAATGTGCCATATTTTAATGATGATGAATACAATGGCAATATTCATTCTGTAGCTTAGAAAACAGAGAACTAGCACTGTGATTGTTTTCTGTTTCAATTCATATTTTTGCCCTTATTTTATTTCCCTGTGATTTTTATTAACTGAATCTCTCTTAGAGTTGTTTGAATGTGAATGTTCATTGAATACTTAAATTCAGGACAGTCACTGGTTGTATTCCTGTTGTCTTATTTATTTTTAAGTCGTAATTCTAGTACTGCATGTTTTTTATTTAATCAATAATCTGTCTCCTTCATAAGTGCTTTAAACATAAAATTATAAGCATATACCTTTTCCAGGCTGACCTGAATAGTTACAAATATAACTGAATATGTACAATCGCATTTTTTTCTTCCATTATATTTACCTAAGAGGCTGAACAGCTGTCTCTCAAGCAAACAATGTAGTCTTTACCATCCTGACACAAGAGTATTATATTCTTTAAAGGGAATTCTAATAGGTACTAAATGTCAAAAATGTACTCAAAAGTTCTTAAAAATTAAACTTGAACTAAAATAACCAAGGAAACCTAATATTAAGGCTTATGTCTCAGAGTAAAATAATTGACAACTCTACTCTACCCAGCCTATCTGTTAGAAAATTTTACTGGGAATTCCTAAGATATCTTCACCTTAAGTACTCCCTTAAGAAGCTTATTTAAATGAGTCCCTTTGTAGTTAAAAACCTATTTTCCTCCCCCTTACAATTAGAATAATAGGTGATTACATGGCAATGGCTACTCTGGCCATCCACACATTCCTTTGTGCTGGTATTGCTTACATTTCAGTTTTAAAATGTGCTTTTCTCCAATATGCTTTACTTTCAATAATTCCAAGTGTATTATTTTCTGGTATGAAAAACCAGAATACATTATTAGAAGCCTTGCATTCTAAAGGGATGCAATTGATTCTTCGGATAAAAGACCTCTATACAACATACTGAAGCATAAGCAGATATTGTGCACCACATTCCTTAGGATGGATGAAACCCACAGAAGCACCAATTTAGATGTATATCTAAACACTGCAGTGATGGTTTCCTGTAAGTACGCATAGAAAATAAAATGCAAATAAATACAGCATTTAGGGCTGCCACTACAGAGGCAGGTGTGGGAAGATAGCCAAAGTTTTTCTTAACTAAAGTTTTATACTTTGCTCCAGTTAGTCAATTTAACATTCTTGAAAAGGCATAATGTATATAGTATTTAAACAGTGAGAGCAGCTTAACATTCAGATTCTGCAAACTGTCTGACAGTCTTTTTGGAAGAATCTCTGAAGACTAGGTGGTATCTTTAATTGTGAACACGTAAACATTTGTCTGGATCCTTTGAACAATTCAACAGATGAAATGCGCAGAAGTTTTCTCTGCAGGTGGGTTAACAGCTAATGTCAAATACCTCTCCATCTTCACATCTTAGAAAAAGTCTTATAGCAGACAGGTTGAATAATTTTTTTTCTGTCATCCATCTCCAAGACCTGAAAACATCTTTCTCATAAAAAATGTGATGCATGCCAAAGTCTAGGCCCTCACACTCTCTAAGAAACAAAGCTTTTGATCCTTTGAAACAATACCATTTCATTTTATAAGATGTATTTAAACTATCTCCTATCTTATTTCTCTGAAGCTGAAATCATTAGAAAGATTAGCCCTCTAAATTTAATCGCCTATAATTTTGCTATCAAGACAGCCCATCAAAGTGCTCTACAAACAGAGGAGTGATTGAAAATGAGAGACAAGTGTCTAGCGATCTACAAAACTAAGTTGAGCGCTAAATTAGAATCATCCTGTTTTTGCTTTGCCTGTGTCTCCTTCATCTGCGTCTGTGTACATACCACCCACAAAATGCATGTCTTTCTTTCCTGCATCTCTCTACCTGTTTAACATTATGCTAAATGATGATACCAGGATGCATCTCTTGGGTTAACTTGCAATCAGATTGATTCTAAAGAATCAAATCCCAACTGTAGGAAATGAACAGATTTTAGAGATGTTGTTGATTTAAAGATCTATAAATGTGTAGTTGGAGGGAGGAGGCAAAGTACACATGAGAACAAGATGATAACCTTTAATTGATATATGGTTATTTAAAGACATCTCTGTGACTTTTCAGAGTCCCAATAAAATGAATGATTAATTCTGTAATTTCTCCTACCTCAACCATAATTAGCATCACATCATCTTTCTGTATAACCACTTGCTTAATTTTTACCTTTTTTTTTTTTTTTTTGAGATGAAGTCTCACTCTGTCGCCCAGGTTGGAGTGCAGTGGCACAGTCTCAGCCCAATGCAACCTCTGCCTCTTGGGTTCAAGCGATTTTCCTGCCTCTGCCTCTGGAGTAGCTGGGATTACAGGCACCTGCCACTACACCAGACTAATTCTTGCATTTTTAGTAGAGACAGGTTGCCTCATGTAGGCCATGCTGGTCTTGAAATCCTGATCTCAAGTGATCCACGCACCTCAACCTCCCATATTGCTGGGATTACAGATGTGAGCCACCGCACCCAGCCAATTTTCACCTTGTTTCAAAAACCATGGCTCCTCTTGTTTCAAAAGATATTGTCCTTCCTCTTTCAATAGGTGTAACTTCAAATAATGTTGGCATAAGACTGTAACAGGTAAGATAGGAAATATTTTGCTATAGTATGTTGTCCTGTGATTCATAAGCTTCTTCCTCTCAAGAAATTAATGTCAGCGTTGGCCCAGGTTAGACTAGGGCTGCTTCACCGCCTGCTGTATGGTCTTTCTGATGTCGTGTTTTTACTAAAATGAATGATGAGGCATAAAATAGAGGTGAACACATGTAGTAATTTTCCAAGTATGAAAATTTAGGAAGGTTATGGTTTTATGAGGTTGCTGGGCTTAGATGATGTATGAGCATTTCAAAAATCTAGGCAACTTTAATTTAATTCAAATATTCTAATTCAATTTTAGTCTTGGCAATACAGAAATCTGTGTTTTTTTGAATCCTTAAGAGAATGAAAATGGATGGAATAATGATATACTACTTTGAGATGTTACTAAAATCAAAGAAAGAAGATTGGCTGCTCCCTTTTCTATTCCTCACATTTTGCATTCACAGAATGTGAAAGTAATATAGATATTGCAAAATATTAGATGATGCATAGGAACTTCCTAGAATTTTCTTGGACACAGATGTAGAACATGTGAAAAAGAAAATTTTTAAAATGTGAAGGACATTTTCTGTATATATATGTATGTGTGTATGTGGGTGTGATTTTAGATGTATATGTATATATATGTGTGTATATAATTTTTTAGTAAAAAATAAGTAAAACAAGAGAAATTAAAGCATGCAGGAAGATGGGACACCGTTTTTATCATAAGACTGTGGCTCCACCAATCACCCATGCCATTTTATGTGCATGTTTCCACCTGTGGTGCTTGTCTCTGCCGGGACTGAATGCACTTGTCACCCTTTGTGTTCTCTGAGAAACAGATTCTGAGATGCAGTTAGCATGCAGAATTCTTTTTATTCCCAGCTTTATTGGGGTATAATTGGCAAATAAAAATTGTACATATTCAAGGTATATGATGTAGTGTTTTGATACACACATATAGTAAAATGATTATCACAATATCACAGTCAAACTAATTTGCATATCTATCACCTCATGTGTTACTTTTTTGGGGGGGCAGTACGAATACTTACAATCTGCTCTCTTAGTAAATTTCAAGTACACAATACGTTGTTATTAACGATTGTCACCATGCTACACATTAGATCTTCAAAGTGTATTCATTCATCCTACAGCTGAAATTTTGTACCCTTGGGCCAACCTTTCCCCCTTCCCTCTACTCTGCCGAACCTACACTTCCAAACCCTGGTAACCACTCTTCTAATCTCTGTCTCTATTAGTTTGACTTTTTTAGATTCCACATAAGATTGTTATTAGAGAGTGTTCTTGGGCTTAAAACCTATGGAAGGGGCCAGGCACAGTGGCTCACACCTGTAATCCCAGCACTTTCGGAGGCTGAGGCGGGCTGATCACGAGGTCAGAAGTTCAAGACTAGCCGGACCAACATGGTGAAACCCTGTCTCTACTAAAAGCACAAAAATTAGCCAGACGTGGTGGGCATGCCTGTAATCCCAGCTACTCAGGAGACTGAGACAGGAGAATCGCTTCAACATGGGAGGTGGAGGTTGCAATGAGCTGAGATTATGCCTTTGCACTCCAGCCTAGGTGACAGACTGAGACTCCATCTCAGAAAACAAATACACAAACAAACAAACAAAACCTATGGAAGGGAGAAAATGTAAGTAGGATTAGATAGAGAGAGAAATTGATTAGTGATTCAGTCTCAACAAAGTTGTCAGCCAACTCCACAGAATGTTCTTCAGCTGGACCAGATCTTCAGAATTGTCCCCGTTAAGGGTGAGAGGTCTGAACATTTATACCCTGATATTAATCAGTCACTAGGGATGGGTTACCCTAGAAAGAGGCATGCACTTAGCTGAAGTTGTTTGTTTATTGTTATAATTGAATCGTCAGCTGAGGACCCTCTTGCTGAACTCCCTGCAGTGGGGGCAGCAAATCTTACCTTACTCAAGGAGAGAGGGAGTGATTCCTGGCATTTACCAAGAACTTCCTGTTTTATACAATGTAAATTTCTATAAATATCCTAGGAATCAGAGTAAAATATTATCATATCTATAAAGGCTCCCCTGATTTCTCATGTGGAATTGGCTATCTCTTTTTCTATGCAATTACTCAATCATGTACAAACATACATCATGAACTTTTAAAAACTGTATTACCATCCTTTTTTAATATTGGTGTTTCCCACTTACACTCTAAATTGAAGACAAGGCACTATGACTTACTCAACTTTGCATTTTATCACCTAGCATAAGGCCAAGTACACACAAGTGTTCAATAAAAAGAGATACATGAACAAATAGCAATAAAGGATTCTGAATATGTTAGTCCTTACTGAAAATAAATTAAAATAGAACATTAAGAAAATTCCATAGAATAAATAAAAGGGGAAAGTTTGTCCTTTGAAAATAGCATACATTGAAGAGAATGAGCAGCCCACGCTGTGTAGTGGCTGTTAAATGTCCTATAGAGTACGGTAACGATATATTTGATTAAATTGAGCAAAAAGTCAATCAATGACTAGTATATGCCAGGTAGTGTAGTCGGAATGTGGAAGAATAAGTATTTTTAAAAGTGGCACAATAGTGTCTATCCTCTAACAAGAAAAAATAAAGCAAGGGACAAATTAAAATAAAAGAGGATAGGTTTTACACAACTCTCATAAAAAAAATACAATTTTTTTCATGGGAAAGAGTTCAAAGAATGAGGTAATATAACCAATTAGAAAAATTAGAACAGACTTCATGAAGGTTATGGCATTAGAACTTGGTCTTGATTTTTTTATAAGCGAATGTGATCAGTTTGGACATGTGTCTAGTTCAGGGACTCTGAGAAGCAGTGCCAAGAGGGAATTAAGTGTGGGAAAGATTTGTAGGACAAAATATCTGTGAGGAATATAGGGAAATGTAGCAGGAATAGGCAGGGAGAGACCATAGGAATGAATGCAGGCAGGTAGAAGAATTGAGTAAGAAGAGTCTCAGATGACAGTAAAAGCCTGAGAAAATGTTAGCATGTTAGCAGGCTGATGGGGAATCCTCAGAGCAAAGATTGCACATTCCAAGACCGCCACCATCAGTCACTGGCTGGGAGCAGCCCAGGAAGGACATGGCCCTGGTATGAATGTTGTGCTGGATCACAAAGAGGAGGCAGCTGAAGGCTATCAGCATCCCTCACTGTGAGCTCTCTCTTGAAGTGAGATTTGAGTAGTGCACGCCCATGGATGTCACAGGTGACGAAAGGAAACATTTTAGGAGAAGAAATATGTAGCTTAAGTCATGGGGACATGCAGCTGAAATCTTTGGCTGATAAATATCACCGTGGCCTGTGAGCTGCCTGTGGCCTCTACACTAAGCAGTAAGGGCAAGCAGTATTCCAAGTGCCACTGCTATTTTATTTATTTTCTTGTTTTTGTTTTATCAATTTGTTTATATTTTCCTTTTTTCTCTTGCACCAAGAACATAGCCATGTGCTCAACAGCCAACATGGCTTTCTAATGTTGGTCGAAAAAAATATAAAGGCCAAGGTTAGCTTTTTCTCACCCATGGCACTCAATTGTCGTGCATTATCACCTTCTTATCTCTCTAACTCATCATGCTATGCCTTTCTCACCGAGAATGTGAGCCTTTCAGTCAGTTTTATTACATGCTGTTTTCTAACATAAAGTGTTTTCAGTGCCAAAAATATTCTAAAAATGTTCACATATGGGTATGTTGGTAAAATATCTGTTGCTGTGTCTCAGGTCTAGAATTTAACAACCATCTACAGAAAATCAGATTTTGACAGGTGGCTTATCAGTTCACTTCTAAAGAGGTGCTTTCCCTGAAAGACAACAAGAAGCACATGGTAGGACATCCTGAATACCCTTTGTAAAAATGTTTTAGCAATAACATATATGTATAATTTAAAAGTATCCCTGGTGACTGTGGCAACCTGACCAAGGGCAGGCGCTGGGCTTCGATTTGTTATTTCTTTCAGCTTCCTCTGCAAATATGGTCCATGTCCTTAAAGCTGTGAAAATTTTCTCTAAAAGTTCTGTGATGACCAATTGTAATAATGGAATGAGAGACTTTGCTCCAATAACAGCATCCTGCATGTCAAAGACTAACATCTTTGCTCACCCTCTTGATTATCTGTCAGCAGTGGAGTATGCTTTAGGAGGGCACAATGCACATTGCCTTAACATTTTTACTTAATGAATTGGAGAATTCTGTACTGCACATCTCTCAAGCAAAATCAACAGGAGGCCTGAACAAAGCCAGTGATTTCTAACACTGTATTCTATGGTACCAGGTGATGGCCCAGAGCATACAAAAGGGGAAAACAAATGGATAGGTCAGAAATTCCTACAGAAAAAAAAAATGAGTGCTGGAATAGGGAGCGTGATGTGGTGTGGCACGTAATCTGTAACCACCAGGTTTAAGATCTGGGTCCTCGCTGGGCATTGCAATGTGTCTCCTGAGTTTTCCTGATACAGAGGTCAGGCAGAAAAAAACGTAGGGTGAACTGGAGATGGTAGAGTAGGAAGAGTTGTATGAAAGACTAAAGAGAAGGTTGCCAGCATCAAACATTCTTCTCACACTGGCATCTTAGAAATGAACAACTTATATGCTAACAAGCATATGGGGTAGGGATAGGAAATGACAGAATGAGATGGCCTTTAAACAGTCTGTATCTTGTAAGCCTTTAATTTCTATCAAGACTTTTCGTCTATGTGTTTTAATTTTATTCTTAGCTATGCTTATCTGTCATTCTTTTTCATCAGAAAGGGGAATTCCAGAACCATGTACTGAAATTATACTTAATACTGGAAAAAAAGGACAATATTTAACGGTCAGTATATACTATATAGCATCAGAGATTGAAACTCTGTTCTTTTCCAGGAGCAATTTTCACTGTCTGAGAGAAAACAGTTCTCCCTTCTACTGGGACTTGAACTAAAGACTTCGAAATCTCAAGGCACTTGCTCCTTTACAGGGCCTCAAAATAGTTTACTGGGAATAAATGAATCTCTGATTAATGTAATTTATATTAGAAATAGCACAGATGTGTCCTGAATTTCTAGGAGAAAGATGAATCAACATTCATTGTCTGTCATAAATTCTGCATTATTTAGGCCCTCACACTGAAGAGAGCAAGGCCTTTGCTCACTGAAGAGAAAAGTCGTGCTGTGTGGCATACTATTAGATTTGGGCCAAGGTAAACTGCTGATTATCCCGACTTTCTAAAGAGAACTCACAATCGGATTTCCATGCTGCTTTACCCTGTCTTGTCCTCACCCATAAAAATAACTTTGACAGAACAAAGAACTAAAACTAAATGGATTGAAGTTTTAGTTATCTTTTCTCATTTTATATATCCTCTTAAGTTTTGTATGTGTTCTGCCATATTTTGCCTTTCTGTTCAAACATCTTTTCTGAGTGGCCTTTGCCATTGGAGTACTATTATGTGGAATCTAGAAAATAAAGTCCTATACCACAAAAGATTCAAAGTGGAAATAGTTTTGAATATATAGTTCTTCTCTTATTAATCACACACTTAGTGTTCCATAAATGTATGACTTAATAATTTGCCACCACCACCTCCACTGCCATTGCCGTCACCTCTCAAAATTTCTCTATAATCATTTACTCCTTTATATAATTTTTAACTTGTTCACTTCTGAACTCTCAAGACTCTTGTACCAAACTGACAAACTGATTTTTCATTGAGAAGCAAATATATAGCCTTGTCCTTTGCAATTCTCTGTTTCTAACTTTATATATACTCTATAGAAAAACAGCTCTAGAATTAAAGAATATTAAGATATTCTTTACTAGCAAAATGTTTTCATCTCAATTATGATATATAACAATTAGATATTATGAAAACGATACATTTCTTCGGAGGTAGAGGTCCTGTTTAATATTGAACTAGAAAGATCACTGGAGGAAATGGCAGTGGACTCCACCATGACAAAGGGACCAAATGCCAGAAGATCCAGATGAAGGAGAGGCCAGTTCCAGTTGGAGAGATCAAAAAAAGCTCCCTGAAGGAGAGTGTTTTGGTTTGGTCATTGACGCATGGGTAGAACTTGGTCAGCTTCGAGCTGCTAGATGTTGCCCAGGGAATGGTAGTTGGAGACAAGTGAGCACAAGAGCAAACAAGGAAGCAGAGTGGTGAGGAAAGTTAACCAACATTTCCATTCAGAAAGTGCAAACTGATAAATGAGTCCTCGGTGCTATAATCTACAAGTGTGTTTTTGAGATTGCAGGCAGCTCATGTCATCATTTTGAGCTAAAATGGAATTAAGTTGCATGGTCTAAGAAACTCATCATTCATTCTTTCTTTCAGAATCTTTTTCTCTTTTTACCTTTTAGAAGATGTTTTAGAATTTCATTAATTTCTGAACATGAATATTATTATTTAAAGTCATTTACTTATTCATTTATTTCTTGACATTAAGTATTGAATACCTAATGTGTTTTTGATACATCTTAATAGAGATATGCCTGGAGAAATACTTGAAAATAGTTGTTTAAGTAACTTAAATAATTATACTTCAAACTATCCTTTATAAAATAAAATAATGGCCCTATACTTCTTACATAACAAAACACATAATTTTTTATCACTGAAAAATTTCTGTTGGGAAATCAAAATATAATATTTGGTACTGGATAACTCTATTTTAAGTTTCTCAATTCTCTAGAGACGTTCTTCATATTGTCATTTTGTTAATCAAGATTTTATAAAACTCTATACCTGATCATTCCAATATCTGGATGAGCTGTAGGTCTATCTGTTTCTATTATTTAACGTTTTGGTTTTCTTACTTTCCTGTTACATTTTACTTGAATTCTGAGTGTACTTTATCAGAAATTACAGAAATGCTGATCAATGTATCTTCTTCCAGAAAAGTTGTAGTCCCCCCTTTTTTTTAATGACCAAAAGTTAAAATACAGAAAGTTAGAGTAATTTTCATCTGGAACTGAGGAAATTTTGAAATGAGAAATTTTGTATTTCCTGTTTATCTAACATCTATCATAGATCTCTAACTGGAAGTTTGATTGAGAGATATATATATATACTTTTTTATTACACTTTAAGTTCTGGGGTACATGTGCAGATTGTGCAGGTTTGTTAACTAGGTATACACATGGCATGGTGGTGGTTTGCTGTATATATATATTTATTTTTTCACAGTACTTCTCTCATGGATCTTAAACCACTTTCCCAGGGGCTGCCCAGCATTGTGAAGACTGTCAAAAGCCTCACTTGGCTTCTCAGCAACTCTGCTGCTCTGTTCGGCTTTCCTCTTGCTCCTCCGACAAATCTTCAAATGTCTTGAAAGGAAAAGCACTATATAACCTCCGTGTGTTTCCTGTTTCTCCTGAACTTCAGCCCCTCAAAACTGGCTGTTTGGGAAGATGGAATACCAAATTTTGCCTCTCCAGTAATATGACTGCTAAAAACTTGGCATAGGTTTCTAGTCCCTTAGTTACTGCTTTCTGCTTAGCTGTTTTGACTTTCTGGTCTTGCGTTATTATTTATGAAGAAACATTTTGAGGCAAAACAGCACCATAATGTGCTTCCCTACTTGTGTTATTTTGTTCAGGCTGTCTTAAGAACATACCATATACTTGCTAGCTGAATGGAAGTTAGTTATCTTATAGTTCTGCGGTATAGTGGTCTAAGATCAAGCAAACGTGGCAGGATTGATTTCTCCTGAGAGTTGTGAGGGAATGATGCAGGGCAAGCAAGCCCCAAAACTGGGACTTAGTTTGGGAGAGTTCTTGGCTGTGTTCTGGAAAGAATTGAAGGGCGAGCCAGTGGTGTTTGACGGCAGCCTTTACTGAGCAGCAGTGTTCAGCAGCAGCAGAGGTACCGCTCCTTGTGGAGTCAGGCTGCGCCACGAGCAACGTGCCCAGAGTAGCAGCTCTGGGCCAGTTCTGCAGTCATGTTTACACCCACCTTTAATTACATGCAAATTAAGGGACAAGTTATTTAGAATTTTTCAAAAAAATGGTGTCATTTTTGGGTCATTGCCATGGAAAGGGCCAATACCTCCTGGGTGTTGCCATGGCAATGGTAAACTGACATGACACTGATGGGCATGTGTTACGGAGAGGTGCTTTTGCCTCTTCCCGGCTCGTCTTCAGTCTGATATGGAGTAAGTCTCTGGCCCTACCACGGGAAGAATGTGTTTCAGGCCTCTCTCGTAACTTCTGGTTATTTTCTGCCAATCTGGTATTCCTTGGCTTATAAAAGCATCACTCCAATATCTGCCTTCATTTTTGCATGACATTCTCCCCATGTGTGTGTCTGTTTTTAAACTTCCCTGCTTGTTTCTAAATTTCCCCTTAAGAACAACAGTTATATCGGGCTAGGTACCCCTCTTATTCTCAAAGGAATTCATCCGAATTGAATTACATTTGCAATGACTCTATTTTCAAATAAGTTCATATTGGGAAGTACTGAGGATTCAGACTTTAACACATGAATTGAGGGGACATAGTTCAACCTCTAAACTACCCTCAGAGCTCTATAATTCTCAAGGTCTGTCTCCTTGGGTAGGTTTCTACAGTCTTCAGACAGATGTTTTGCATTTTTTCCAACTTTTCAAATTGCTATTGACAGTATGATTGATCTGATACCAGCTGGTCAATAATGACCAAAAATGGAGTCTCGGGTTTGATCTGAAATTGGTAATGAGTCATAAAAGTATCATGCCCTCAAGCTTCTCTTCAAGAATTTGACTAACCAAGGGTGGGAACAGAATTGAGAATGTCTGTCCTAATGCCTCATTAGTTTCCATTTTACTTAATAATCTTTCAATCACTTTTGAATTTGACTTATCTAAGTTAGTTTGAAGGTCATAGATGAGAGTGTTACACAAAAATCAAAGAGAAAGGAGGATGGCTAAAATGGCATTTAAGAGGGTCCAGGTCTGTGCAGCTATAGAAAAAACACACATTGATCAGTTATTAGTGAAGGCTAAACGTTAAGTCTATAGAGTGAGTGACAGTTTTAAAGTTTTCCAAAATTCACCTAGGAACTCGTACGACTAAAGATTTTGAAGTAGTTTCCAATTTTTATCACAACAGCAATAGCGGTAAGCAATGTCAGTTGAAGTACATACAACAAAAACAACAAAGAATTTCCACCACCCAGTAAAAAGTTTCATTTTACATTCTAAAACAGCATTACTATGGATATCATAGATAAGTGATAGTAGCATTGGATTTACCTATTTCCTTATTTTTCATGTTTTGTTTGGTTATATCAGTTCAGAGCTTTTTGATTTGTTATATTCAAGGGAAGTCATTAGAATATCACCATATTATTTCCTCATAACACATTTTTTATCTCGTGAAAATTGATCCATATGTTTTTCAAGAGGTACCCCAACTCTTGTAAAATCAATGCTTCATAAATGTTACATCCTTTCCCATTTTCTTCATATACTATGTGTTTCCTTTTTAAGACTCCATATTCGCTTGATTTATTGCTGCTTCATATTGAACAAAATTGTATATTGAGGGGCTTAAGTAGTCAGGTTTTTTTTTTTTTTCTTTAAATCACAGATGCTGACTTCAAAATCTAATTATAGTGTTTTTGCTGAGTAAAATCATGGGTGATTTTCTTTTTACAATATGGGTTAAAATATAGGATTCCACAGACTTCTTATAAACATTAAAGGAGATAAGTAAATTTCTTAGAATGCCTCCTACATGTTAAATGACCAAACAATGAGACTTATTATTATTAATAAACAGAAATAGCTCAAACTCACATTTCCTAGTGCACTGAAGAGTGAATTCTCTATTTGAGACACATATGCTTTCTCAGTTTCCAAATACACACAGACACACACCCACACACACAAAATCAGACTATATATGCATAGATGCTTTTAGAAATATGTACATGCACATGTATATGTACTCATACATAAATGTATATGTGCACTTACCTATATATGTATGTGCATAAATACGTGTATATATTTTTTAAATTTTATTAAATTTAATTGTATTAGGGAAAAAAAATCACGAAACATTTATCTTGCCAAAAAGTTAAAGATTTTAATGTGGTCTAAAATGATATAAAAGAAAAGCAGAATTGTTAAAGCTTTAAGGAGAGGAATATGAATGAAAGCAGGGTAAGAAATGTAATACTGAAAGAATATTTTATAAGAAAGTCTTCACTGACTTTACTGTGATTCATTTTTTATTAAAGCATAGATTTTTAAATATTGTATTATTGCTAATATTTGGTATACCATCAATGATGCATTCTTTAAAGGTTATTCTTGTTTTATTCAGCATGATTTTTAGAGATTTTCTGAATCCTGAAATATTTTATTTCTGTCTTCCTTTATTCCAAAAAAATAAATTGGAGGCAAAAATCCTTTGATATAATAACATAGAATTGACAGAGTATTGATTAATAAATCTCCTAGGAACCTATTTTAAAATTAAAGCCTTTTAATATACAGCAGAATGAATTTAAATGAGGGCAATGAGTGAGAACCACAAATAATTTCTTGCCTATGACAATTATTTTATAAAGATATTACTGAGGAATGATATTGAACACAGCCATATACTCATTCATCATTGATACATTGTAGATTCTTATGAGTCTATAAGTTAAAATACTGGTTCTGAATAGCTTTGATATGGTATTCTAACTTATTTAGAGAAGAAAAAAATAGACATAATGAAGCATGCTTATCAGCTAAATATATTTTCATTTACCACGTTTTTACAAAAAATACAAAAATTAGCCCAGTGTAGTGGTGAATGCCTGTAGTACCAGCTACTTGAGAGGCTGAGGTGGAAGGACTGCTTGAGCGCAGGAGGTCGGTGTTTCAGTGAGCCACTACACTCCAACCTAGGCAACATAGTGAGACCCTGTCTTAAAAAGAAAAAAAAAAAACACAATTATTGTTAGCCATACTGCTATGTAATGAATCACAAAGAGAATAGACAGGGAATTCTATCTTTTGTCAAAAGTTATGTCCTCATCTAGCCATACAAAGAAAAGGAAAAACTAGATGTTGATCATCCTTGGAGATATCTCTTATAATTATCTGTATCATGTTATAAACTTTGTACAGAGACATTTACCCTTTTTAAAAACTTAATCATATATCTCATTAGTATGGTAACCAGCCTTATGAGGTAAAGTCTTTTAGTTAAAGAGATAAAGTGTAACATTAGAATGTGTGATTGTTAATTTTAGGTGCCAACTTGATTGGCTCACACAGCATGCCCAGTTATTTAGCTATCATTATTTCTGGGTGTGTCTGTGAGGGTGTTTCCAGATGAGATTAGCATCTGAGATCTGTGCACTCAGTAAAGTATATTGCCCTCCCCAATATGGGTGAGTATCATCCAATCTGTTGAGGGCCTGAATACAATAAAAAGCAAAAAAAAAAAAAAAAAAAAAAAAAAAAAAAAAAAAAAAAAAAAAAAAAAAAAAAAAAAAAAAAAAAAAAAAAAAAAAAATCATAATTTGCCCCTTATTCTTTCTAAGTGTTGAACTGAAACATTTGACTTTTCCTGTTCTTGGACTAAAATGTTGGGACTAAACTGCACAGCTGGCTTTCCTGGGCCTCCAGTTTACAGATGGCAGATTGTGGAACTTCTCAGTGTCTATAATTCTGTAAGCCAGTTCCTCATAATAAATCTCTCTCATTCTCACTCTGACTCTCCTTTATTGGTTCTTTTTCTCTGGAGAACCCTGACTAATACATACAAATGCCCAAACTATCTAAGATGCTGTTGACTGACAAATAAATGTACAGCTCCTTGACTAGATCTGTCAGACTATAACATAGAGAAATTTGTATAAAATTTAATGTCTATGGCAACATCAAAAACATATATGGGCCGGGCGCGGTGGCTCATGCCTATAATCCCAGCACTTTGGGAGGCCAAGGCTGGTGGATCACGAGACCAAGAGATCAACACCATCCTGGTCAACATGGTGAAACCCTGTCTCTACTAAAAATATAAAAATTAGCTGGGCATGGTGGCGCGCCTGTAGTCCCAGCTACTCGGGAGGCTGAGGCAGGAGAATTGCTTGAACCCAGGAGGCAGAGGTTGCAGTGAGCCGAAATCGCGCCATTGCACTCCAGCCTGGGTAACAAGAGTGAAACTCCATCTAAAAAAAAAATCTATATATATATATATATATTTATTTATTTATTTATTTATTACTTGATAAACAGCTCCATTTCTGGTCTAAGACCAGCTTTTATGCTGGAAATGATGAAAGAAAATGAGCAGGTTCAGCTCAGGACCAGTGGTGTCAACATAAACAAAAAAGAAGGAAGCAACAAATTTGTTCTGCAATTGAAACACAGTCAATATGTTATTAGTGGATCCAGATGGAATCTATCATTCCTGACTGGTGAAAACAGCTGATTGACAACAAAGATCTATTATGCTGTATCAATTTTGTTTGTTTTCCTATTAACTTCTTATTATAGAAAACACATATTATCTCTTATGCACTCCTCCTTTTCCCACATCCTCTCAATTGTTTGAAACAGTAATCAATGTATGTGTTATTGTAACCTGTAGCCAAGTAACGTCTGTAATTACTTTCTATTTTCCCACATGACTTTCTATTTTCTTTGAATTAATAATTGCCTAATATTTGTATTTGCCATTTTTGAGTTATATAATTTCCTGCATGAACCAATTATTTAGAATATATTTATTCCTTTTGTTTTATAAAGACCTCTGCCCTGGAGCATTTCTTCTTTCATAAGCTAATCAGGATCTTCATTCTGTAGACGTCTATTATAGTAGGAATCTTTTTGTTTTCTGCTGTTTTCTCTACTTCATCATAGATCCATTTCTCCCTGTTTCTTAGTCTACATACTTGCCATGGCAGTGGCCCTTCTCTATTAGCTTTCTGAGAAGATATGCAAGAGACAGGAAAGCTTTCAGTCTTTTCCTCTCTGACCATTTATTTATTATACTCTCCTATGTGTTTGTAGTTTGACCACTTATCAAATTCTATTTAGAAAAGTTTCATGCTATTGTTCTACTGTCCTCTAGTATTTGATATTGCTATTGAGCACTCATATTGCATTGTGATTCCTGTTTTTTGAAATGTACTTTTTCTCCACTGATACTTTTATTACTGTTCCATTTATCCTCTGTACCCTAAAATTTTATCACAATAGGTATTGGAAATGTTTATTCATTGTGCTCTCATTAAGACATTTCACATGGAAAAATAAACTTTACATGTATGATAATTTTTCTCATAGTATCTTTGGTAATTTTTCTCCCCAATGGCTTCTTTTTTTTTTTTTTTTTTTTTTTTTTCTATTTTTTTTTTTTTTATTTTTTTTTTTTTTTTTTATTTTTTTTAGTTTTTTTTTTTTTTCCTGGAATACTTACTTTTCAGATATTCAACCCAGTAGACTAATTCACAGTTTTTAAATCTTGTCTTTGTTAATCTCTTTACTTCCTATGAAACTTCTTTAATTATGTCTCCCAACCATTTTATGTTTTAGCTATCATATTTTTAATTTCCAAAGGCTTTCCTTATTCTCTGATTGTTCCTTTATTCCAACATCGTGCTTTTGTGTCAAGGTCTGTCTGTCTATCTCTTGCTCTCTCTCTCGCGCTCTCTCTCTCTCTCTCTCTCAGATGTAGTCTTGCTCTGCCACCAGGCTGGAGTACAGTGGCATAATCTCAGCTCACTGCAACCTCTGCCTCCTAGGTTCAAGTGATTCCCCCGCCTCAGCCTCCCGCATAACAAAGATTATGGGCGCATGGCACCACATCCAGCTAATTTTTTGTATTTTAGTAGAGACAGGGTTTCACCATGTTGGCTAGGATGGTCTCAGTCTCCTGACCTCATGATCCGCCCAGCTAGGCCTCCCAAAGTGCTGGAATTATAGGTGTGAGTCACCAAGCCCTGCCTCAATTTATATTCTGTTATCTTACAGAGAATGTGAGTTAGGTTTTCCATGCAGAGGGTTTTTTAAAAATTTCTCATATTGTCTGTTTTCTCTAAGTTTCTATTATATGTTTATTAGTTATGATCTCCAATCTCCTGCTATAAGCTTTCCATAAATGTCTGTTGATTCCTGGCTATATATTCCCATTTAGGAGTAAGTAACTGAAAAGTTGATTTGAAGGCCTTTTTGAATAGTCATGGCTTATCAACTGCTGGGGTTACTGAGGGTGATTAGTCTGGCAGTGAGATACATTTTGTACTTGGGGGACTTCAAATTTTATCATGTCTCACTTTGAGACACTTTGGTTTCTTCACAAATAAAAGTTCTCTTCTCTCCTGCCTGCATGGTTGTAAGCTTTGTTTCTGACTTTTTGTATAATGGTAAAGAGGGCGAAGACAAAAGGGGTCACACTAGTTAATATGCTGATGTTCTCTGAAATTCCCTGCTTAAAACCAAGCGTTCTAACTGTTCATCCCTTTTCTTGCTATCTCTATGTTTGGATATATTCTGGTTCAGTTGCTGTCTTTTGTGAGTTACCAGTCAGAAGTCATAGAGTGAAATTAGAGAACTGGGGATTGTCACTGTTTCTTATACAAATTTCCAACAAGTACAGCTTCTCCGAAATGAAATGTCTCCAACTACCAAGCTTTTCTATGGCATGATCACAAATGATTTTATGTCTTGTTACTGTCACCCTCCTTATATACCTAGACTTTAAAAAAATTGCTTCTGCTAAATCATGCACAATTCTACTTTCCCCTCCATATTTTTTTATGGTTACAGATACCATCAAGTTTTATTAATGCTGGAGTTTGAGGCTTTGTTTCTTACTCTTCAAGAGAGAGAGGGAGAGAGGGGAGAGAGAGAGATTGACAGAAGAAGGAAGAAACTTCTCTTGTTCCTTAACTTTAAACAATAATTTACGGATAGACTTCTAATTAGCCTCTTACCTAAACATCAAAATCCCCATATGTGGCAATAAACAGCAAAAGTGATGTGGGTAAGGGGAGCCAAAAGAGAACATAATCAGGAGTAATTTTTCTCATAGAAGCCAGCACTGCTTTTTCATTGTCTTTTCTTTCCCCCATATCATTCCTTAAACATAATAACCAAGAAATTTTGCTGTGACCGTAATATTTAGAGCTTCAAGTAAGGAGGATTATATTGGGGTATGTGTAGTTCATATTAGAATAAAATAATTTGGCCCCAAAGAAAAGATGCTAAGGCATAGATTCAGCTTGCCTCCCTGCCAGGGGTTAATAAAATACATTTTAATCAAAATGTCTCCATTTAAATTGCTTATTTATGCTTATGAAATCTGCCGTTTTCCAAAATGCATTCAAATAATCTACCCCTTTGACATATGCTGTGTAACATAGTGGTCAAGAGTATGAGTTCTAAAGCCAGATTCCCAGTTTTGAATTTTTGCATTGTCTATTTAACAACGGAAGCAAGTATTAATCTTCCTTATGCCTCAAGTTCTTCATCTGTAAAATGAGAATGTTCCTGGAAACTACCCCACAGAGATGTTATAAAAATTCAATTAGTTTAAACATACAAAAAGCTTAGGACAATATGCAGTAAATTATAAGGAATTATTTATATAGTAGAACTGCAATTGTTCTCTGAATTAGGGCTTTTATCTTTAAAACATACAATTTGTAAGGGTTGCAGACTTTGGCCTTCTAGATTTATCTGAGTAACATATTGCTATGATCTGAATGTTTGTGTCCCCCAAAATTAATATGTTGAAACCTAATTCGAAATGCGATAGTACTAAGAGATAGAGAATTTAGGATGTGATTAGGCCATAAAAATGGAGCTCTTGCTAATGTGATTAGTGCTCTATTGAAAGCAGCCCAAAAGAGCTTGTTTGTCCATTATACCAAGTAAAAACACAGCAAGAATTCTCTGTCTACAAGGAAAAGGCCCTTACTAGCCATCAAATCTGCTGGTTCCCTCAATCTGGAAGACTTCCCAGCCTCCAGAACTATCAGAAATAAATGCTTGTTGTGTATAAACTGCAGTTTATGGTATTTCAGTTATAGCAGCCCCAAATTACTAATACACTTAAAACTTCATAAAATGAATGTTTGCATAATATCGCAACCAATGACATGGCTACAAGTGGAATTATTAATTAATAATTTTAGTGAAGCAGGAACAAAGAAAACAGTGGGCTACACAAATAATGTACATGTGCCTTAAAGGAAGAGTCAGAAGAGAGAAAGAGGGGAAATAAAATGGCCTAGGATGTGGGTCAATCAATGTCTGCCCTCAACTTTAAAGATTGTTGCAAGATTTAGAGCAGGTGATGCCAGTACATTGTTAAAGATATAAGTGCTGTCTGCATGGGAAGAAAATGGTAAATAGTACACTATCTTTGAAAAAACCTAATTTAACTTTTTTTCACCCTCTGAATTATAGAGATACATGGCAAAGTCTCAATCTTACACAATTATTTACTGCTCCATCCATATGTATTTTCCAAATTTTTAAATTTTATCAATGCCAATCAATTCACTCATTAGTCAAATCAGTGTTGATTGTCAAAACCTAAGTCAGATGATAATTTGCTTAAATTTTTTAACTGCTACATTGAATAATAGAAAAGTCAAATTCTAAAATGTTTCATTGGAATACACAGGATCTTGGATCATATTGCTTTTCTACCTGGAAGCATTTTGTGGTTAATATTATTTGTTTGAAAGTAAAATTATGTTCCAGGTTATCAATAAAACTCACAGGAAATAGTAATGGTGTCCTTTTTTGAAAATTGTAACACATGTAAATATCTGTCAATCAAAACAATTTTACCTCATGGTATTTTCCTAATGAAAATGAATCTCTAGACTAATGGAATATTCAACATTTGTTTCTGGAACAAAATGCTGTGCCTCCAAGTGCAAAGTTTCCATGAGGAAATTATATTTTAACTTGAAATTTTTAAAAAAATATAATTTAAGGAATATTTCTTCTGTTAGAAGTCTCATATTAATTTACCTGTCTGATAGTTGCAAAATCTCATTTGTATATGAAATTTTTTATAAGGTTAAATAAATATACCTAGATAGAGAATAAAACAGTGGTTGCCATGAAAGAAGGAGCAGAGAAATGAGAAGATGTAGGTCCCTGTGTTAGTCTGTTCTTGCATTGCTATAATAAAATACCTGAGACTGGGCAATAAATATATACCTATAAAACATAATCTTAATAAACTACCATACATGCTGAAGGATTCTACCAATGGTAAATAACTGCTTTTTGTTGATAGTATAGAAAGTGTGATTTCCTTAATCAATCATGTGCTGGTAAATACTTAACAACTGGTTCTCTGGAGAAGCAGAAGCCATGAGGTGTAGTGTTAACTATTTCGACCATGGGTGATTCCAATCTACTAATGAGATGTTCATCAACTCACAAAATTTCTAAAAATTTTAACAATTGACTGACTCTATCTCGTCATTGCATCCATTCTCTAAACTAAAGATACAGTGTGTATTTTTATGAGTTCCTGTTCAAATTTCTATTAGAACACATTTGAAGGTACACAACTTTAACATATAACAAGTGTACTTTAGCAAGGTCTCTTACGTTTCTCCTCACAAAATTACGTTTTTACCTCTATGGTGATCTATTAGAGATGGGCAATGTATGCTTTACTATATATTTCACGATTCATTACCTATCCCTTGTACCAAGTCATTATACCAGATGGTATAATATTGTGATGAGCATGCTTCATTTTGGTACTTAATAATAATTATAAGTAAGACTGTGTATGCATATTTGTAAAACACGCTGTGGGTAAATCTGCTACTCACAGGTGATTTCAATGAAGAGTGAGATTAAACATGAGTTATGCTTCTATCTTTGCTGTTACAAAATGCCTCAAGGTAATACCCGTGAAATCAAACTGAATTTCAAAACAATTCACAAACAGCCTGAAATTTGTACCCAACACCAAATTTATACACAGTATATTTAAATCTGCATTTCATTTAATAAATATTAACTTGCTAACTCATTGCAATACAATATGCTTCCATCAAGTATGAGTTAAAATATTTAATTTCAGATAAACCATAAAGTTTTATATTTTAATTTAAAATAATGTTTTCTTTAAAATAATGTCTCTCTTGTTTAAAACAAATGTATTTTTTCTTCTTACTGTCTTTTTTCTTTATTCTACATCATGTGACATCTTTTTAAAAAATTTACTAGTTGCTTTCCTATATATTTAACACTAAAATATCTTCAAGGTTATCTCTCAAATGTATTTCACATCATCTTATGTATTTTTCCTTCTGCAAATACATTTTGTCCTTATATCAGTAATTTTCTAAAATCTTCACACACAAAGCTACTGAAGTCCAAACTTCCTTTGTAATAGCTATAAAATGAGCAATCACTGGATCTTTGTCATTTCCTACCCAACTTTGAACACATCTCTTAATGTTTTGTGTGGAAATTAATTATTATTTTGAACATATATGATTCTCTACCTAACTTTCCATATCAAACTGTTCAACTTTATCAGATGGTGACAGCCTTATTATGAGAGTTAATGCCAATTTACTCAAAAACTGTACTTGGAGCTTTCAATACATTATCTCAATCAATTTTTAAGACAATTTAAGAAAGTGGATATTGTTATCCAAAATTTACAGATAAAGTTATTGAGACTCAGAGATGACTACAGAAATGATACTGCTAACGAGAGAAAACCAAGTTCTATTTCAATCAAAATCTATTTTCTTTCTATAATATCATGTCTTTTTAAATTAAGAATGACAGTAAAATTATGATGCTGCTTTTCTATATGGAATACTTCTTTATAAGAAAATTAAAGCCATCAGAAAAAAAATTATTTCCCTCTCTACAAAACAAGTCCTTAGGTGTTAGCAGCAGTAATTATAAAGTAAATATAGGGTTTTGATCTGCAAATAATTGTCCTAAGTAAAATTTTTGACAGTTTGGATTTTTGATTAAACAAGCTAAGGGTCTACTGTTTAAGTTGAAAATGACAAGTAAGTGATAGGTCCTTGGAAGAAACTAAGAATAAAAAAAAACGGCATAATTTCACCAAGGTGAAATATACTAAAAAAAAAAAAAAAATTGAAAATATAGAGATTTTGAGTAAGTGCTGCTCATTGAAAAAAAAAAGAAACACAAAGAATTGCCTCAGACATGGAGATAAGAGGGGAACAGCTAAATAAGTGTGCTGACTGATATGAAATGATGGGCAATATTAAAATAAATTAGAAAATTTTTGCTTTTATAATGACAGAACTATCGAAGGAAAGTCATCTCAGTTAAGAACAGAAACAAAAGTAAATGGAGATTAGAATAAAACAAATCTTGATAAAAAGGGTCTGATGGATCCTGCAGGTTCATGGAATTGCTAAAGAGAAGATGATGAATGACCCAGAAGTCAACAGGGAAAATACAAGTGGTCCCAACATTCGAGATTAAAGGAGAGAACTGACAAGGCAGGTGTAATTCACAGTTTCTCATTTAAAACTAAACTTTTTAAGGAAAGGTGCTGCTTAGTTTCCAATGTCTTTCCTGGATATGCCTATTATATAGAAAAAACATATTACTCCTCACAGGTAATTTTTAACACTCGAAAATTCCAAATAATGAAGTACTCTTTCATCCTAACTAGGAATTGGTCAACTGTGTACAAAGAACTCTGAGAGAATTAAATGACACAGATTACTCACCCAAAGAAAAAGAAGAAAACCTTTGTTTGTTGCATAGCTGAAGCAGAAACTCACCAATTAATTTGAGTCTTTTTTAAATTTTTACCTTGTTAAAGTAAAAACACCATAGTCTATAACTTTATTATGGCTTCATTATATTAATATTAAAAGCATATCTTTTTATGTTTAAGTAGTGGCTTTCATTCTGGGAAATATTTATTTGTAAACTTGTAAAATTTTATTTATTCACCCTATACATGTCCTTCATGATTTCTTAATCTTCAGCTACATTTTCTCTGAGATTTTGTGTTTCTCTAAAGGATTTCTAAATTTTAGTGATTATCCTTATGTGAAAACACCTCTACAACAAAGCTTAACTTCACTGTATTTTGCTAAATTTTTAAAAATTGTCTTATAGTTAATTTTTACGAGTATACAGCAGGTATATACATTTATGGGGTACATGATATGTACCCCATTGATACAGGAATGAAATGTGTAATAATTATGTAAGAGTAAGTGGGGTTTCCATCACCTTAAGCATCTTTAATTTTTTTTGTGTTATAAACATTCCAATTGTACTCCCTTAGATTTTCTTTTTCTTTTTTTCTTTTTTTTTTTTGAGATGGAGACTTGCTCTGTCGCCAGGCTGGAGCACAGTGGCGCAGTCTCAGCTCGCTGCAACTTCCGCCTGCCAGGTTCAAGCGATTCTTCCGCCTCAGCCTCCCCAGTAGCTGGGACTACAGGCGCATGCCAAATGCCCGGCTAATTTTTGTATTTTTAGTAGAGACGGGGTTTCACCATGTTGGCCAGGATGGTTTCGATCTCTTGACCTCGTGATCCACCCGCCTCGGCCTCCCAAAGTGCTGGGATTACAGGTGTGAACCACCGCACCCGGCCTAGATTTTCTAAAATATGCAACAAGTTATTGCACATTTGACTGTAGTCATTGTACCGTGCTATCAAATGCTGTATCTCATTTTTTGTATGTAACTATATTTTTATATTTTTGTACCTATTAACCATCGGCATTTCTCTTCTACCACTAATCTTCCCAGCCTCTGGTAACTATCATTCTACCATCTATGTCCATGAAATTAATTGTTTTAATTTTTAGTTTTCATAAATGAATGAGAACATGTAAAGTTTATCTTTCCGCGCCTGGCTTATTTCACCTAACGTAATGCCTTCCAGTTCCATCTATGTTGTTGCAAATGACAGGATCTCGTTATATTTTATGACTGATTAGTACTCTATTGTGTATATATACCACATTTTCTTTAATCATCTGTTGATGGACATCTAGGTCGATTCCCAATCTTGGCTACTATGAATAGTGCTGCAACTAACATGGGAGTGCAGACATCTCTTTGATATACTGATTTCCGTTCTTTGGGGTACATACTTAGCAGTGGGATTGCTAGATCATATGGTAGTTCTATTTTTAGTTTTTAAAGGAATATCCATATTGTTCTCCATAATGGCTTAACTAATTTACATGCCTGGCGACAGTGTATGAGGTATCTACTTCCTCCACATCCTTGCCAGCATGTGTTGTTTCCTATCTTTTGGAAAAAGCCATTTTAACTGGGGTGAGATGATATCTGGGAGTTTTGATTTTCATTTCTCTGATGATTAATGATGGTGAGCATCTTTTCATATATCTGTTTGCCATTTGTATGTCTTCTTTTGGGAATTGTTTATTCAGATCTTTTACTCATTTTAAATTGAATTTTTATATTTTTTATAGAGTTGTTTGAGCTTATGTTTTCTGATTATTAATTCCTTGTCAGATGGAAAGTTTGCAAATTTTTCTTTCATTATGTGAGTTATCGCTTCATGTTGTTGATTCTTTTTCTGTGCAGAAGCTTTTTAACTTGATGTGATTCTGTTTGTCCATGTTTATTTTGGTGGTCTGTGCTTGTGGGATATTACTAGAAAAATATTTGCTAAGACCAAGGCCCTGGAGAGTTTACCCAAAGTTTTCTTTTAGTAGTTTTATAGTTAGAGGTCTGAGATTTAAGGCTTTATTTTAATACATTTTGACTTTTTCTGTATATAGCAAGAGATAAGGATCTAGTTTCATTCTTCTACATAATAATACCCAGTTTCTCCAGCACTATTGAAGAGACTATTCTTTCCCCAAGTATGTTACTGACAGCTTTGTTGAAAGTGAATTCACAGAAGATGTATGAATTTATTTCTGCGATTTTTCTTCTCTCTCATTGGTCTATGTGTCTATTTTTGTGCCAGTACCATGCTGTTTTGGTTACTAAAGCTCTGCAGTTTAACTTGAAGCCAGGTAATGTGATTCTTCCAGTTTTGTTCATTTTGCTCAGGGTGGCTTTCGCTATTCTGGGGCTTTAGTGGTTTAAATACAAACTTTAGGATTGTTTCTTCTATTCCTATGAAGAATGTCATTGATATTTTCATAGGAATTGCACTGAACCTCTAGATTGCTTTGGGCATTATTGACATATTCATGAGCATAGAATATCTTTTTATTTTTTGTGCCCTCTTCAATTTCTTGCATCAGTGTTTTATAGCTCTCCTTATAGAGATATTTTATTTCTTTGGTTAATTCTTAGGTATTTTATTTGTAGCTATTGCAAATGGAATTACTTACTTTTTTTCAGATTGCTTACTTTTGGCGAATAGAAAGTTACTAGATTTTGTATGTTGATTTTGTATCTTGCAACTTTGCTGAATGTATCAGTTCTAACAGTTTTCTTGTAGAATATTTAGGTTTTTTCAAATATAGTATTATATCGTCTGCAAACAAGGATAATTTAACTTTTACTTTTACAATTGTATTGAATGTATTTTTTTCTTTCTCTCATCATTACTCTGAGATTTCCACTACTATATTGAATAACAGTTGTAACAGTGGCTATCCTTGTCATATTCTAGATCTTAAGGAAGGGCTTTTAGTTTTCCCTGTTCAGTATGTTAGTAGATCTGTAGGCTTTCAGTTTTCCCTGCTCAGTATGATATAGATCTGTTGTATATGGTTTTTATTGAGTTGAGGTATGTTCTCTATACACCCAGTTTTTTTGGGTTATTCTCATGAAGAGATGTCAAATTTTATCAAATGATTTTTCGGCATCAATCAAAATGATTATATGGTTTTTGTCATTCATTCTGTTGATAGAATGCATCGCATTGATTGATACGTGTATGTTGAACCATTTTTTCATCCCTGGGATAAGCCTCCTTGGTCATGATAATAATCTTTTTTTTTCTTTTCCTTTTTTGATAATAATCTTTTTAGTGTTATTGAATTCAGTTTTCTAGTATTTTGTTGAGGATTTTTGCAACAATGTCCATCAGAGATATTGACCTGTAGTTTTTTTGTTTGTTTGTTTTTGAGTCTCTTTGTCTAGTTTTGGTATTAGGGTAATACTGGTCTTGTATAATGTGTTTTCTAGTTTTTGGAATAGTTTGAGTATGCTTCATATTAGTTCTTTAAATGTTTGGTGGAATTCAGCAGTGAAACCATTAAGTCCTGATCTTTTCTTTGCTGGGAGACATTTTATTACAGCTATTGGTTATGAGTCTATTCAGGTTTCATAGTTCTTCATAGTTCAATCTTTATAGGTTGCATGTGTCTAGGATTTATCCATTTTTTCTTGTTTTCTGGAATATAGCTGCTCATAGTAGTCTGCAGTTTCTATGATCCTTTGAATTTCTGCAGTTTTGGTTGTAATGTCCCCCTTTTCATCTCTGATTTTATTTATGTAACTCTTCTCTCTTTTTTGTTTAGTCTGGATAAAGTTTTGTTAATTTTGTTTATTTTTTCAAAAAACAAACTTTTCATTTTTCGATCTTTTGTGTTTAATTTCAATTTCTTAAATTTCTGCTCAAATATTTATTATTTATTTTCTTCTACTAATGTAAGGTTTTGTTTGCTCTTGCTTTTCTAGTTTTTTAAGATGTATCATTAGGTTTTTAAAGTTTTTCTACTATTTTGATGTATACATTTATTGCTATACAATTTCCTTTTAGTACCTTTTTTGCTGTATCAAATAGGTTTTGATATGTCATATTTCCATTTTCATTTGTTTCAAGAATTTTTTTAGTTTTTTTTTTTTCTTAATATATTCAGTGACCCAGTGGTCATTCAACAGCATAGTATTAAATTTACATATGTTTGTTTAGTTACCAATGTTTTTCTTCTTAGTGATTTCTAATTTTATTCAATTTTGTCAAATAAGATATTTGATATTATTTCAATATTTTTGGACTTTTTAAGACTTGTTACCTAACATGTGATCTATCTTTAAGAATTATATATGAGCTGAACAGAAGATGTGTTTTCTGCAGCCATTTAATGAAATGTTCTGTAAACACCTATTAGGCCCATTTGGTCTGTAATGCAGATTAGGTTCAAGGTTTCTTTGTTAATTTTCTGTCTGGATGATCTGCCCAGTTCTGAAAGTAGGCTGTTGACATCTCCAGCTGTTATTGTGTTGGGGTCTAGCTTTCTCAATTAATATTTGCTTTACATATCTGTGTTGTTATAATGAACCCCAAGTTTTCCTTTAAATAATCAGTATGTCAGTATGTTCAGCTCTCTTTTTCTTTAAATCTCTATTTTAAAGTTTAACTTCCTTGTAATTCCAGTAAACAACCTTCTCCACCGGTTCATCAGTAGTTCACACCTGCTCCCTGTCCTTTCCCCGCTCCAGCCTGACTCATCCCGAAACCCCCACCCTGCCACTCCAGCTCGGACCCCAGCTCTTTTTAAAACAGCCAATCAGGATTAATCTAGTTTGTGCTGTCTAACCCTAGACAACAGGGGATAGCACAGCAGTAGGGATGACCCCCATCCCTGCTGTCTAAACCTGCGGTGGTCATCACTGCTCCTTCTGTGTGCCCTGCACCCTTCTATAGAAGTAAACTGCCTTGCTGAGTGGACATATCTTTGAGTGCTATTTCTTTTGCAAGAAAATTTACTTATAACAGGGTGCTCCAGTGTTGAGTGCATATATATTAAAATTGTTACGTTCTCTTTCTAAATTGATCCATTTATCATTATTTAACAACCTTGTCTATTTTTATAGTTTTTGTCTTGAAATCTATTTTTTCTAATATAAATATAGCTACTCCTGCTCTTTTTTTGATGTTGATTTTCATGGCATATCTTTTTTCATCCATTGATTTTTACTTTCTGTGTGTCTTTATAAAGTGTGTTTTTTGTAGACACAGATCATTGGGTTTTATTTGTTCATTTGTTTAATCCATATAGTCATTCTATGCCTTTTGATTGGAGAGGTTACTCTATTTACATTCAATATTATTATTAATAAGATAGGGCTTACTTCTGCCATATGTTGGTTTCTGTGTTCTTTTGTGGCTTTCTCTTTTTTCCTTCCTCCCTGTCTTCCCTTTTGTGAAAATAATTATCTCAGGTAGTATATTGTATGTGCTTACTTTATATTTTTCTAGGTACCTATTTTAGGTTTTTTAAATTGGAAGTTACCATAAGTTTTGCAAATAATATCTTATAACTCATTATTTTAAACTGATGACAACTTAACTCATTGTAGAAACAAATAAACGAGCAAGCAAAAAAGAAATAATAAATTTCTACATTTTAACTTTATTGCTCCTGCTTTTACATATTTTGTTGTTTCTACTCACATAATATCGTCTAGGTCTCAAGAAGTTGTACTTATTATTTTTGATAGTTTCATTTTTCAATCTTCTTAATTAATTTCTAAGTAGTATATATGCCACAATTAGAGTGTTATATTATTGTGTATTTGTCTGTGTAGTTACTGTTACCAGTGAGTTTTGTACCTTTAGGTGATTTTTATTACTCATTAACATCCTTTTGTTTCAGATTGAAGAAAACCTTTTAGTATTTCTTGTAGAACAGGACTTCTGTTGGAAAAAACCCTCAGTTTTTTTTTTTTTCTTTTTTGTCTGAGAAAGTCTTTATTTCTCCTTCATGTTTGAAGAATATTTTTCATTGGATATAATATTCTGAAAAGCTTTTTTTTTTCCTTCAGCACTTTAAATAGATCATGCCACTCTCTCCTGGCCTGTAAAGTTTCCACTGAGAAATCTGTTGCCAGACATATTGGAGCTCCTTTCTATGTTTTTCTTTTCTTTTACTTTCTTTTTCCCTTTTGTTCAGTGATTTGGGGATTCTTTCCTTTTTGTTTGGTGATTTGGGGATTCTTTCTTTTTCCTTGACCTTTACAAGTTTGATTTTTGGATGCCTTGAGGTGGTCTTTTTTGAGTTAGATTTTCTTGGTGTTCTATAACCTTTTTGTACTTGAATATTCATATGTTTCTCTAGGTTTAGGCAGTTCTATTATTATTTCTTTTAATAACTGTCTAGCCTTATCTCTGCTTCTCTATCTCCTCTTAAAACCAATAATGCTTAGATTTGCCATTTTGAAGCTATTTTCTATATCTTATAGGTGTGCTTTATTCTTTTTAAAAAAAATTTTGCCTCCTTTGTGTATTTTCAAATAGGCTGTCTTCAAGTTCACTAATTCTTTCTTCTGCTTGATCAGTTCAGGTGTTGAGAGACTCTAATGAAGTCCTCAGTTCATCAGTTGGGTTTTTCAACTCCATAATTTCTGTTTGATTCTTTTAAATTAGTTTACTCTTGTTGTTAAAGTTATCTGATAAGCCTCTTTTCTGTGTTGCTTCTCTGTGTTATCTTGGATTTTATTAAGCTTCTTTAAAACAGCTATTTTGAATCCTCTGTCTGAAAGGTCACATATCTCTGTCACTCCAGGACTGGTCACTGGTGCTTTATTTAGTTCATTTGGTGTGAGGACATATTTTTTCTGGATGGTCCTGAAGCTTATGAATGTTCACTGATGTCTGGGCATCAAAGAGTTAGATATTTATTCTTATATTTGCCATCTGGGCTTATTTGTACTGATCCATCTTGAGAAGACTTTCCAAGTATTCAAAGGGTATTGAGTGTTGTGATTTAAGAATTTGGTCATTGCAGTTATATGTGCATTAGGAAAGGGGACACACTTCCTATAATACTGTGACTCTTACAGACTCATAGAGGTATTGGGTAGTTTGTGGTGAGATTCAATTCCCTGGATTGTCAAGCAAAGTCTCGTTTCCTTCCTTTATTTTCCTACAAACAAATTCTCTTTCTCCTTGCTTAGCTGCCTGGAGTTGGAGTAGGGTAATATAAGCTTTCCTTTGGACACCACCATTGGGACTGTGTTGGGTCACTCTTGAAGCCAGAACAATACTAGATGTCACCCAACGCCTGTGGCTACTATTTCCTGGCTACCACTGATGTTTATTCAAGGGCCAAAGGCTTTTAGTTGGCAGGTGATTAGTCCTGCCAGGCCTGAGTCTCTCCCATCAAGGGAGTAGGTTCTCTTCTGGCCCAGGTTGGGTCTAGAAATGTCCTCCAAGAGCCATGGCCTAGAACCAGAGACATTGGGAGACTGCTTCATGCTTTATTTTACTGTGGCTCAGTTGTTTCCCAAATTGCAAGATACAGTTTTTTTGTTCCTGCTGTTATTGTTTTTTTTGTTTTATTTTGTTTCTATACCTTCCTCTCCTTTCCTTTCTTCTACTTCTCTCCTTTCCTCTCCTGTGGCCACTACAGCTAGGAATATGTTGGGTCACACCTGAATCCAGCATGGTACTAGGTTTTACCCCATGCCTGTGGTGAGTGCTGCCTGGATACCACTGATGTTTATTTAAGGCCCAAATGCTCTTTACTCAACAGGTAGTGAACTCTGCCAGGACTGGGTTATTCCTTGAGGGCAGTAGGTCCTTTTGACTTATGAGTAGTCTAGAATGTTCTCTAGGAGCTATGCTCTGGAATGGGGTTTCAGGACTCTGCTTGATACTTTACTGTGGCTGATCTGGTATCCAAGTTACAAGACAAAACTCTCTTTACTCTCCCTTCTTCTCTCCTCAAGTGGAAGGAAGTAGTCTCTCCTGGAGCTGTGAGTTGCACTGCCTGTGTTTGGGAGAGTGGTGATGTGAGCCCTATCTTGGCTACCTCAGCTGCTATCTCACTAGGTCTTGTACACCCCAAGTCTACTGCATCTGAGCCCAACACAGCACCACGACTTGCCCAGGAACTGCATTTCTTGTGCCTTAACCTGCCTTTCAAGTGTTTTTAGAACCTCAGAATGCTTTAGCCTGCAATGGTGGCGCTAGCCAGAACTCAGGTTCTGACAGCTGGGATGAACAATTTCTCTTTGGCTAGGGCTGGTATAATTGCTTTTTTTGTGGGTGTCAGCCCAATTCTGCTTTGTGTTACTTTCCACTGTGGCAAGGCAGCACTAAGTTTGAATGTGAAATCACAATCACTTTGCTCTTTCTCAAGTATACAGTTTCTCTGTCCACATCACACTATTCTGTTGAGGGATCAGGAAGGGGTGACATAGGCAATTCCAGGCTGTCTTTTCCACCCTCTCCAGTGCCTCTTTCCTTTATCTTATGTTAAAACCAAGTATTTTGTTCACTCACCTGATTTTTGTTTTTTATGAAGATTTTTTGTGTGTGTGAATAGTTGTTCTATTTGGTGTTCTTGCCTGGGGATCGAAGATGATCTCTAAAGGTTTCTATTCAGCAGTCTTGTTCTATCTCCTTCAAATTTTAAAGCCTCAGCAAGTTTATCTCCATTAATTTGACCCTTTAGTGATGGAAAGTGTTTTATACCATCTATAAATGTGAAGATAATAAAGCTGTTCTCTCATCTTTTCATTAATCACTCTACTATGTATTAAATAATAACTGCCTCAAAAGTAATTAGGGATCACATTGAACATTTCACTGTTCAAAGGTATAACACTTTCAGAATCATAAACTTCTTTAAAATTATTTTCGAAAAAACTATTTGAGCACATGAAGTTTGGCCACCATCTGCAAAAGGGTCAGCCAAGTCACTGGTTCATTCATTGGTTTCTTCCCATTGATTCTTAGATCTCCAATAGTTCAGATAACAATGCATTCATATCAATATCATGGTGACAACATTTTTTAAAATGGCATCAGTTATAACATGTTAGTCAAGATATTCTGGAACCTTGAATACATTATTCCATGCATATTTACTCCCTGAAATGACTAATGGTCCATCATGATTGCACCCGATAGAAACTACATTTCTTTTCTTCTAATGTACTTTTCAGTGATGTTTTCTTTTATTACATATTCCCACAGATTTCCTTATGTGAAAGACAGGCTCTAGTTCTGATGATTTACTCTGAAACCCCCTTGGCCAGAGGATACGTTTTGGCAGTTCATCAGTCATTTATCTGCCTAATTGTAGTGGTAGAAATTGATTTCCTTCTAGATTTTTAAGTGATCTTGCCTTTCTTTTACATATAAAACATGATTTTGTTATAAAATTAAAATTCATTAATATTTTAACTTTCATCTCCGAACTGTCTGCTTAAAAAAAAAAGTCTTTAAAACTCCATTAATATCTTAAACATTAAGGACTACAGATTGGTCTACTGCTTATTTTCATTGGAAAAAAACTGTGATTATTATCTTGTATTATGCTTCCACCATGATCTAAGCCTGCAACTGTTGCCTTGAAAGTTACGATAGCAGTGGACCACTTATTTACACTCCTGCCCTTAATAGTACATTTTCTTCACTATGGCTAGAGTAATAATTTTATTCAAATTTCCATTATATAAAATATAAATAAATTTGGAAATATTTTAACTTTAAGATTTATTTAGTTTAATGTTAAAATTACTTACCTGAACAAAAATAAGTCTTACATGATCATGTCTTCTTTTCTGACCTCATTTTTACTTTTCCCTCATTTATGATACTACAGCAACGGTAGCTTCTTTCTGTTCTTTGAATAGATTAAATTCCAAATTCCCACTTCAGGCAACTAAAAACTTAGATTGTCAGGACCCAAAGTTTCAGAGGTAAAAAGCAAAATTTTAATCATTGGGTTACTAGGGACAATAGTGAGGTAAGTTACTCACATTTCTACTTCTTCAACTTCAGACCTTTGGAATACAACAATGGGAATCATACCAATTACAACCATAAAACTTCATCTGGAGGATATTAGCCTAGTCCTGTGATGCATTACAATAAAATTATTGCCATAAATGATTCTTCATAAGGACATTCTTCATTTATATCAAGCCATCTGATTAAAAGATAGGAAACACAGTATGTCCAGGGCATTTTATAAACATGGGCCTGTTGAAGAATTTCATTTGCTGTCTATACCATACTATATGGAATTGTATGCCTATAAGTATACAGATGGTCATTTTGGCAAAAGGATTATTGGCAAGAGAAGGAAATTCATACATATTTTGTATAAATGCCTATTGAAGTGTGAGCGAAGTGCTATTCTTTCCAGAATGAATTTTGTCCAATGTAATTAACACTACTACTAGGCACCTAGCTGATACTTCCAAGAAAAACGTACTATAGTCAGGTCACAGTGTTGGTCTCTGTGGTTGGCAGATTAGACATGAAGCAGTGGCTATCAGTAGATCATCTGTGGTGCATGGAAGTTCATATGATTTAGCCCAAGTATACCCTCTAACCCTACTAACATGAATGCTTTGCTAATTAGATCTCTGCACAAGTTCAGACTTGGAAAATAAGCTGATTGACATCTGCAGAACTGGTCAACTTGTCTAACAAATTATTAAGACCCTCCTCTGCTAAAGTCAGTCTTGGGTGAGTCATTCGTGGGCATTGGGAAACCTGCTCAGGCAAGTTATTGTGCAAATCTAAAGCCACTTCAGAATTTGCAACTAGCACCTTTGTTACTTTGCTTCCTTCCTGTAGTATGCAGAATTCTGAGATGATCCCTAGCATTATGTACATATCTTCTATAATACCCTCCCCTTGACTGTGAGTGGTAGTTATGAATATGATGAAATAGTCACATCATTATGTTATGTAACAGAAGAGATTATGCAATGTAATTGAGGTCCCTAATCAGTTGACTTTGCTAAGCAAGAGAAAGATTATTTTGAGTAGGCCTGACAAAATCAGGTGAATTCTTAAAATATGTCAGAAAGATTCAAAACAAGCAAGACTTGTTTTTATAGTCTGAATTTTTAAAAACCCACAATTTCTATCTATATTCACTTCTATTAATCATAAAGCCATTTTATAAAGCAAAATATGATGTGAACAATATCATTTAATTCTAGGATTTTTTGTTTCTTAAATGATATATAAATACAGAATCACAGGATTTTATAATAGTTACTTAATACCTCTTGTAATATCCTTCCTTTTTTATGGACAGAAGTAATAGAATAAGAATTATATAAATATCCATCATTTGTATATGTGTACCTTTGAAAAATTATTTTAAAAAGCCTGAAGCATGATATGAAACTATGAGTATATTTTTAAGCTCTAGAGGCATAAAAAGTTAATATATTTAATACACAGAATATAGAAATGTTAACTTTCAAATATTTGATAACATAAGAAACTGGACAATCTCCTGTTGTCCCTTTTCTAGTTTCTGACATTTATTATCCGTGTTACCAACTTAAATGGGATGGATGAAAACAAGGGACCAGTTTATTGGGAATATCTAAGTCAGAAATTATCAGAATTTGGTGGCTATCAGAATCTTCCTGGCTGTTTGTTAAAGAAGCATGTTTCCTGAAACCCTTCACCACTCAGCATTCTGATTCAATCACATTGATAGGGAGGAGAAGGGCATTGGGAAATGAATGTTTGATAGCACTCCAAGTAAAATCTCAAGTAGGTGTTTTTTGGATAACACCTTGAGAAGCATGACTCCAATCAAAAGTACTACCACTTCAGTATTTTCAGTAAGATGTGTTGTCTCCTTTGCCACAGGGTTGCCTGTGGTTTTGTAGGCTAAACCACTTGCTCACTGCCTTTAATATTATACTTCACCTTCTCTCAAAATTCCCTCAGATTCTTCAAATTTAGAGCTTTAATTTCTTTTAGCATTCTGCCTTCTCCTCCTGATTAGGTGGTTTTGGGTTTTTAATTTTGTTTTCTTTTGTTTTTCTTAAAAGAATCATCTGTCTTCTTTTCACACCTTTTGCCCTCCATTTGGCTTTCTAGGAACATTTCTTTCTAGACTCCAACTCTTCTCTGCTATCCTTGTAAACTTCAGTGCTATGCCTTCTATCATTGCTAATGAGAAGGCAAAGTTTAGGCTAAGGACTTCTGGATGGAATATTAGCTCATTTGGTTGATCTTGCTCCAAAGTAAACCTCTTGTTTTTTTCTTTTTCTGACCCATCTGGCTCTTGAGAAAAACCTACATTTTTTAAATAATAAAAGAAATAATCACTATTAGTGATTCTTTTCTGTAACTATTTAGATGACATGTGGTTTTCTTTCATTAAATATTTAATGATCTGAACTACATCAAAGTGATTTAAATTTTTGTTGTAACATTTATTTTAAGTTCAAGCATATAAGTGCAGGTTTGTTATATAGGTAAACTGGTGTCATGGGGGTTTAACATACACACTACTTCATGACCAAAGTATTAAGCCTAGTATCCATTAGTTATTTTTCCTGATCCTCTCCTTCCCACCCTCCACACTCTGGTAGGCCCCAGTGTCTGTTGTTCCCCTCTATATGTCCATGTGTTCTCATTATTTAGTTCCCATTTATAAGTGAGAACATGAATAATTACTTTGCATTTGCTGAGAAGTGTTTTCTGTCCAATTATGTGATTGATTTTAGAGTATATGCCCTGTGGCAATGAGAAGAATGTATATTCTGTTGCTTTGGGGTAGAGAGTTCTGTAGATATCTATCATGTCCATTTGATCCAGTGCTAGGTTCAAATCCTAAATACCTTTTTGAATTTTCTGCCTAGTGATCTGTCTAATACTGTCAAAGGGGTGTCAAAGTCTCTCACTATTATTGTGCATCTGTCTATGTCACTTTGTCAAAATCTAAGTTCTTTCTTTATGAATGTGGGTGTTTCTGTGTTGGGTGCACATATATTTAGAATAGTTAGGTCTTCTTGTTTAATTGAACCCTTTATCATCATGTAATGCTCTTCTTTGTCTTGTTTGATATTTGTCGGCTTAAAGCCTATTTTGTCTGAAATTATTGCAACCCCTGCTTTTTCCATTTGCTTGGTGGATTTTTCTTCATCCCTCTATTGTGAACTTGTAGGTGTCACTGCATATGACATGGGTCTCTTGAAGGCAGCATACCAAGGGGCCTTGGTTCTTTGTCCAAGTTGCCACTCTGTGTCTTTTAATTGGGGCATTCAGCCTATTTACATTCAAGGTTAGTATTGATGATATGTGTAGATTTGATCCTGTTATTATGATGTCAGCTGGTTATTATGAAGACTTTTGTGATTGCTATATAGTGTCACTGGTCTGTGTATTTCAGTCAATGTGTTTTTGTGCCAGCTAGTAATGATCTTTTCTTTCCATACTTAGCGCTTCCTTCAGAAGCTCTTGTAAAGCAGGTCCGATAGTAACAAATTCCCTCAGCATTTGCTTGTCTGAACTGAATCTTATTTATTCTTTGCTTATGAAGTTTAGTTTGGCTGGATATGAAATTCTGGGTTGGAATTCTTTGTTGAATATTGGCCCAAAAGCTTTTCTAGTTTTTAGGATTTCTGCTAAGATGTGCATTGTTAGTCTGATTGTGCTTCCCTTTGTAGGTGACCTGACAGAAATTTCTGTCATTTCTGCTTTGCAGAAAATTCAGAAACCTTGCTGGAGAGGTGGTGTGGTTGACTGGAGAAAAGATTTTTTTTTTTCTTTTATCCTATTTGATGACCTTGAGGGTTTACTAATGTAAATTAGTATATAATTAATACACTATGGGACATGCTAAAGATGAAAAGAATTTCAATGTATGCTGAAAAAAACAGAAGTGTTATACAAAGATTAAAAAAGACAGAAAGGTCATATACTGAGAATGCATCCTATAGGCTAAAAGCTACCTCATTCCTATAGAAAATAACCAATAGGATAAAAGCCACCTCATCCCTATATAAATTACCCAATGGTAATACCTAGCCTAATCCTATCACAGTCCCAGATATGTCCTGTACAATTGGCAAGCTACTTACCTATGCATCTCTCTGATAGAGAAACAGGTACCTTTGCCCTTGGTAACTTTTGTCTATGAGCTGCTTGAACATACTTGGGCTTTTATTCTCAAAAGTATGTCATTAGAAGGGAAGGGGATGGTGGAAGAGAGAAAAAGAGACAGGATGCTTATACATTGTGTATCCCAGAACTTACGTAGCAGGTATTTTTTCTTACTCACACCCTATCTGAAGCATTTTAACCTGCCCCACCTCTCTCCCTTGCTTCATACTTCATCTTTTAAGTATTTTTAACAAACTGTGACTTTCTGCTTTGTGACCTCTGGGATAGTTTGTTAGTATGCTTAGAATCTATCATTGCATCAAGTGATTTCCTATATAGTAGATAATAATAAAATCATTAAACATACTTGCTAATACTCTTTACAATGGATATTTAAGTCCAATTATTTAAAAATTAAGATAGCAAGATAGACTAGGATTAAGAATATCCAATTGTACTTGTAGAAACCAGTATTTATTTGTGTGACTTCTAAATAACCTTGACCAATACCAGATATTTCTAAGGATGAAAACAAAAGTAAATTCTCTATAAAGCTGTTAATTAATCTTTAAATTACTTTGGGAAACATTTCTTCTGATACTACTTGGAAATGATTATGTGTCCTAGAGAATGGAAACTTGTAGTTCATAACATTTCAATTTGCATTTATATACTTACAGATAGTTAGCTTCATATTAATCTATAGTCCTTTTTAAAATATTGTTCTTTCCCAGTGGGTTCCACATACTGATAGCATATCAAAAGCTACATTCCAATGATGTCTGCAATATTTCACTAACCACACTCTTGTCTATCTTGTGTCAGTGCCCTCATTTATCATGTATTCTTTTGTCAGATCAATCTTGATATGGAGATGCTTTAAGTCACACTTATTTTTAAAAAGTGTTTCAGTGGATCAAAGTTTGGATTTCATAAAGTCTAAATTTGTGACTCAGGCATTCTAAAACCTTAGAGAATCAGGTCATGCCTCTTTTCCAGGCTTATATGTTCTATTATTGTCAATCCAAGCTATGGTTGCAATGCTTCAGTGTTTGCTCAGACCTTCAAATCTAACAAATGCTAAGTTCAGTATGAGATTTGAAACTGCAAATGCATGTCTGTTGTCTGTACTACCTAGTCATTACTTAATGTTTTTGTAATAATCTCATCATTTACAAAATGGGAATATAATCATAATCATAGCCATAATTATACCCTCCTCACAAAATTATAAAGATTAAATTAGATGATCTATAAGGTGATGTTTATTGTGAGAACCCCTTTCTCTTTATGTACATATCTATAGATGTATATTGATAGACATACGCTTTCTAAAAACTTCTCTGTGGATCAGCTACATCCACATTTTTTAAATTTCCACTATTGTTTTTAAAATCAACTTTGTTTCTATATACTAGTAATAAAAAGAATTGGAAATAAAAAAGAATGTGCCATGCATAGTAGCATTCAAAAACACATATCACACCAAGAGTGAACTTTAATAGAAACTATAGAAGCTGGATGATAATGACATGTCAACATAGGCTCATCAATTGTAACAAATGTACCACTCTAGTAGGGGATATTGATAATGGCGGAGGCTATGGATGTGTTGGTCAGGGAGTATATAGGAAATCTCTCTAATTTCTGCCAAATTCTGCTGTGAACATAAACTGCTCTAAAAAATAGTCTCTTGAAAAATAAACATAAAACAGTTATGAACTAATTAATGCGTATATTTAGTATATATGCTGAAAACTAAACAGAGTTCTGGTTTCAGCCATGACATGTAAAAAGCTTGGAAGTCACCACTTCATTTATTACTAAAAGAGAAAAAATAAATAAATGTAAACTTCCTAACATTTCTTGGGCCCATAAGAGAATTCAGGTTACAGGGAAAATCACCACTCTGAAATCAGCAGAGACAGGCAAATACACAAAAATGCAGTTGGGATCCACTTACCTAGAACAAATGCTGCTAAAGGCAGAATTGTTAGAAATGTTTCTTTAAATAATAATATACACAAGTTGGTGGAGACTGAGTGTGGACATTCTTGAGAGTGAGAAGCTCCTAAGAGTCATAATTTTAGGAGACCCCCCACATTCTTGTGGGTTTTACATTCAGGAAACTCACAAGGTTCTCAAAATGCAGAGCTAAGAACAATCTCCTTATCTTCCAGAGCTTTATGCCACCTAGCAGAAAAGGCAATTTACCCAACTCTAGCTCCCCCCCCACTTTTTTTTTTTTTAAGTCTTAGAGGGAATTTGATGAGATCACAGTTATAAAGCAGTTACATGTACACAGAGTAAACATTTAATTAATGGAAACTATTATTTCATATTAAGGAGTTTTTTTTAATTGCATTTTAGGTTTTGGGGTACATGTGAAGAACATGCAAGGTATGTTGCATGCTCTTTGTTGCATAGGTACACACATGGCAGTATGATTTGCTGCCTTCCTCCCCACCACCTGTATCTGGGATTTCTCCTCATGTTATCTCTCCCCAACTCCCTACCCCACACTGTCACTCCCATACTTCCCCCCGACAGACCCCAGTGTGTGATGTGCTCCTCCCTGTGTCCATCTGTTCTCATTGTTCAACACCCACGTATGAGCGAGAACATGCAGTATTTGATTTTCTGTTCTTGTGTCAGTTTGCTGAGAATGATGGTTTCCAGGTTCATTCATGTCCCTACAAAGGACACAAACTCATCATTTTTTATGGCTGCATAGTATTCCATG
>NW_016107516.1:3605081-3629872 GCF_001604975.1 Cebus imitator
AAAACTTTTTCCCATTCTGTTGGTTGCCAGTTCACCCTAATGACTGTTTCTTTTGCTGTGCAGAAGCTGTGGAGTTTGATTAGGTCCAATTTGTCTATTTTGGCTTTTGTTGCCAATGCTTTTGGTGTTTTGGTCATGAAGTCCTTGCCTACACCTATGTCCTAAATGGTTTTGCCTAGATGATTTTCTTCTAGGGTTTTTATGGTGTTTGGTCTTATGTTTAAGTCTTTAATACATCTGGAGTTGTTAATTTTAGTGTAAGGTGTCAGGAAGGGGTCCAGTTTCTGCTTTCTGCACATGGCTAGCCAGTTTTCTCAGCACCATTTATTAAACAGAAAATCCTTTCCCCATTGCTTGTTTTTGTCAGGTCTGTCAAAGACCAGATGGTTGTAGATGTGTGGTATTGCCTCCAAAGCCTCTGCTCTGTTCCATTGGTCTATATCTCTGTTTTGATACCAGTACCATGCTGTTTTGATTACTGTAGCCTTTTGTAGTATAGTTTGAAGTCTGGTAGTGTGATGCCTCCAGCTTTGTCTTTTTGCTTAGAAATGACTTGGCTATGTGGGCTCTGCGTTGGTTCCATAGGAAGTTTAAGGTGGGTTTTTCCAGTTCTGTGAAGAAGGTCATTGGTAGCTTGATGTGTATAGTGTTGAATCTGCAAATTACTTTGGGCAGTATGGCCATTTTCACGATATTGATTCTTCCTAACCATGAGCATGGAATGTTTCTCCATCTGTTTGTGTCCTCTCTTATTTCGCTGAGCAGAGCTTTGTAGTTCTCCTGGAAGGGGTCCTTTATATTCCTTGTTAGTTGTATACCCAGGCATTTTATTCTCTTTGTAGCAATTGTGAATGGCCGTTCATTCTTGATTTAACTCTCTTTAAGTCTGTTACTGGTGCCTAGGAATGCTTGTGGTTTTTTCACATGGATTTTGTATTCTGCCAAACTAAGCTTCATAAGTGAAATAAAATCCTTTACGAATAAACAATTATGCAGAGATTCCATCACCACCAGACCTGCTTCACAAGAGCTGCTGAAAGAAGCACTAAACGTAGAAAGGAAGAACCAGTACGAGCCACTCCAAAAGCATACCAAATGGTAAAGAGTATCGACACAATGAAGAAACTGCATCAACTAACAGGCAAAAAACCAGCTAGCATCAAAGTGGCAGAATCAAATTCGCACAAAACAATATTAACCCTAAATGTAAATGGGCTAAATGCTCCACTCGAAAAACACAGACTGGCAAATTGGGTAAAAAGCCAAAACCCATCAGTGTGCTGTATCCAGGAAACCCATTCCACATGCAAGGATACACAAAGGCTCTAAATAAAGGGATGGAGGAAGATTTACCAAGCAAATGGAGAGCAAGAAAAAGCAGGAGTTGCAATTCTCATCTCTGATAAAATAGACTTTAAAGCAACAAAGATCAATGGAGACAAAGAAGGATATTACATAACGGTAAAAGGATTAATGCAACAAGAAGAGCTAACAATCCTAAATATATACGCACCCAATACAGGAGCACCCAGATACATAAAGCAAGTTCTTAATGACTTACAAAGAGACTTAGACTCCCACACAATAATAGTGGGAGACTTTAACACCCCATTGTCAATATTAGACAGATCAACCAGACAGAAAATTAACAAGGATATCCAGGACTTGATCTCAGACCTGGAACAAGCAAACCTAATAGACATTTACAGAACTCTCCACCCCAATCCACAGAATATACATTCTTCTCAGCACCATATCACACCTACTCCAAAATTGACCACATAATTGAAAGTAAATCACTCGTCAGGAAATGCAAAAGAACAGAAATCATAACAAAGTCTCTCAGACCACAGTCCAATCAAGTTAGAATTCAGAAACAAACTAACTCAGAACCACACAGCTTCATGGAAACTGAACAACTGGCTCTTGAATGTTGACTGGATAAACAATGAAATGAAGGCAGAAATAAAGATGTTCTTCAAAACCAACAAGAACGAAGACACAACATACCAGAATCTCTGGGACACATTTAATGCAATGCCTAGAGGAAAATATATAGCAATAAATGTCTACATGAGAAGCAAGGAAAGATCTAAAATCAACACCCTATCATCAAAATTGAAAGAGCTAGAGGAGCAAGATTAAAAAAAACTCAAAAGCTAGCAGAAGACAAGAAATAACTAAGATCAGAGCAGAATTATTGAAGGAGATAGAGACACAAAAAACCCTTTAAAAAAATCAATAAATCCAGGAGCTGGTTTTTCGAAAAGATCAACAAAAAAGACCACTATCCAGATTAATAAAAATGAAAAGAGAGAATAATCAAATAGATGCAATAAAAAATGATAAAGGGGATATCACCATAGATTCCACAGAAATTCAAACCATCATCAGAGATTATTACAAACAACTCTATGCACATAAACCAGTAAACCTGGAAGAAATGGATAAATTCCTGGACACTTGCACCCTCCCAATCCTAAACCAGAAAGAAGTTGAAATCCTGAATAGACCAATAACAAGGACAGAAGTTGAGGCAGCAATTAAGAGCCTACCACCCAAAAATACCCCAGGTTCAGACAGGTTCGCAGCCGAATTCTATCAGACATACAAAGAGGAGCTGGTACTATTCCTTTTGAAACTATTCCAAACAATCCAAAAAGAGGGAATCCTTCCCAAATCATTTTATGAGACCAACATCATCCTGATACCAAAACCTGGCAGAGCCTCAGCAGGAAAAGAAAACTTTAGGCCAATATCCATGATGAACATAGATGCAAAAATCTTCAATAAAATACTGGCAAACCGATTGCAACAGCAGATCAAAAAGCTTATCCACCATGATCAAGTAGGCTTCATCCGGGGATGCAAGGCTGGTTCAACGTAACGCAAGTCTATAAATGTAATTCACCATATAAGCAGAACCAAAGACAAAAACCACATGATTATCTTGATGCAGACAAGACCTCTGACAAAATTCAACAGGCTTTATGCTAAAAACCCTCAATAAACTAGGTATTGACGGAACGCATCTCAAAATAATAAAAGCTATTTATGACAAACCAACAGCCAATATCATACTGAATGGGCAAAAGCTGGAAGCACTCCCTTTGAAATCTGGCACTAGACAAGGATGCCCTCTCTCACCACTCCTATTCAATATAGTATTGCCAGTTCTAGCCAGAGCAATCAGGCAAGAAAAAGAAATAAAGGGTATTCAAATAGGAAATGAGGAAGTCAAATTGTTTCTATTTGCAGATGACATGATTGTATATTTAGAAGACTCCATTGCCTCAGTCCAAAATCTCCTGAAACTGATAAGCAACTTCTAGCCCCTTCTTGTCTTCTTGTCTCACTTAAGGGTGTGTGTGGTGATGGAGGAGGGGAAAGTTAAAACAAATAAACAAACAACAACAAAACCTGTTGTAAGAAACATAGCCCCGGGACGCAAGCACACGAAAGGACTGCGCTTTAATCATAAGATTGTAGAGCGATTTTCCTCACTACCTAATACTACCATCACCTAAAGTATAAAAATGGATTACAGCTGAAAGAGCTGCAAGAGACAAACTCTCTATAAGGAAGAGTTCTTAGGGTCATCAAAAGACAAAAATTTATAGAATTGAACACAGATGTAGAAAAATTTACTATTGTAGTTGAAGACTGTAACACTCCTCTTTCAGCAATTGACAGATTAAGAAGGTAGAAAACCATTAAGGGTAAAGCTGACCTGAAGAACATTATCAATAAACTTGATATAATTGACATTTATAATGTACTCCATAAAACAATAACAGAATACACATTCTTCACTGTCTCACATGGAAATTGACCAAGATAAATTACATTCTGAGACATAAGACACACCTTAACAAATTGAAAATAATAGAAATTATACAATTCCTTTGTGCTCTGAGACCACAAAGGAATTCAACTAGAAATCAGTAAAAGAATAATAGTTGGAAGAATACCAAATATTTGAGGATTAAACAATATACTTTCTATAAAAATGGGAAAAATTTTTCTCAAATAAATTTTAAAAATATTGTAATAAATAAAAAATAATAGAAATTATTAAAATTAGTTAAAAGAGTTAAAGTTGTGCTTAAAGAAACACTTATGCCATTAAATACACATATGAGAAAAAGCAAAAACTCTAAAATAAATAATACAGCTACCTTCTAAGGAAACTAAAGAAGAGAATGTAGTGCTAAAGCAATTAAAGGAAACACAGGAGAAATAATTAAAACAAAATCAATAAAATTAAAAACAAGAAATCAATGGAGAACAACAATGATACCTCACTAGGATCTTTGAAATATATTGATAAATTGTTTTGAGGGTCTTTTTTGAAATTAAATTGATAAAACTCTAGCCAGACTAACCAAACAAAAGTGAGAAGGCACAAATTACAAATATTAGAAATGAAAGCATGGGCATCACTACTGATTTCATTATATTAAAAGATAATAGGAAATACTGTGAACAACTCTATCTCACAAATATCATGAATAGCATAACATAAATGAAATGAACCAATTTCTTCAAACAGTCTACCAAAACTCCCACAAGAGAAATAGATAATCTTAATAGGACAATAATTATTAAATAAATTAAATCAATAATTAATAATATGAAATATAGAGCATGGGCCCATATATTTTTACTAGCAAATTCGATCAATTCTAGTATCAATTTTCTATATTAGCTCATTCTCACACTGCTATAAAGACATACCTGAGACTGCACAATTTATGAAGAAAAGAGATTTAATTAACTCACAGTTCTGCAGAATGTACAGGAAGCATGGCTGGAGAGTCCTCAGGAAAATTACAATCATGTTGGAAGGTCAAAGGTGAAACAAGCACCTTGACATGGCAGAACAGGAGAGTGAACGGGGAAGTGTTACACATTTTTAAACAACCAGATCTTTGGTCATCACTACTGATATAACTTCTTATTTATACTTATATAAATAAATAATTATAGGTTATATTTACTTCTTATTTATACTTATATAAATAAATAATTATAGGCTATATTTAGTCTATATATAAATAACACAATCTCCACCAATAATACATCAAGTCATATTGGGGGTATTGACAAAGTCATTGTAAAATATAACCTATATTCATTAAATATATTTTAAATATAGCCTATATTTATTAAATATAGGGTATATATTTAATATTTATATTAAATATAGGGTATATATTAATATAGGGTGTATATTTAATATTTATATTAAATGTAACCTATATTTAGGCTACATATAAATGAGTATAAATAAGAAGTGATATCAATTTCCCAAATCACTTCCAGAAAATATAAGCAGAGAAACATTTCCTATCTCATTCAAAGAGGTCTCCACTATCTTAATATCAAAATTAAATAAAGACAACACAATTAGAGAAAACAACATATCAGTATCTGTCATTTATATATATATATATCCTCAAGAAAATATTAGTATATTGTATGTAATATGTATAAAAGAATTATGCTCCATGACAAACTGAGCTTTATTCTAGGTATGCAAAACTAGTTCAACATTTGAAAATTAATTAATGTGGTTCACCAAAACAACATCGAAAAGAACCAAAATTATATGTTTATATAATTAAGGTAGAAAATGATTTGACTATATCTAACACCATGTTTAGTAAAACTTTTTGGCAAGTTAATAATAGAATAAAAATTCATCATTTTCTAAAAAGCATCTACAAAGCCTATAGATAATATCATATTTCATGATGAGATACTTAAGGTGGTTTCTCTTAAGACTGAAAACAAGGCAAGGATGTACTCTTTCACCATGCCTTATTAACATCCTACTGGAAGTTCTAGTGAGAGCAATAAGATAACAAAGTAAAATAAAGGTATGAAGATAGAGTAGGAAGGTAAAACTGCCTGTTTGCCAATGAATAATTATGTATATAAAAATTCCCCAAAATTGTCCTCCAAAACCCAAAAATAACCCACCTGGAACTAATACATGAGTTTATCATAATCACAAATAAAACATTAATGTAACAGTCATTTTTGCCTATATACCAGCAATAGATTATTGAAATTGTGTTTTTAAGTAACATTGCATTTACAATGATTTATTTAGTTATACATCTAAAAAATGTCCATAGGACCTGTATGCTAAAAACTATAAAACTCATCAATGATAGACTGGACAAGGAAAATGTGACACATATACACCATAGAATACTACGCAGCCATAAAAAACAATGAGTTTGTGTCCATAGTAGGGACATGGATGAACCTGGAAACCATCATTCTCAGCAAACTGACACAAGAACAGAAAATCAAACACCGCATGTTCTCACTCACAGGGGGGTGTTGAACAATGAGAACACATGGACACAGGGAGGGGAGCATCACACACTGGGGCCTGTAGAGGGGAATTAATTAAGGGAGGGACAGCGGGTGGTGGGGAGTTGGGGAGGGATACCATGGGGAGAAATGTCAGATATAGGTGATGGGGAAGAAGGCAGCAAACCACATTGCCATGTAGGTACCTATGCAAAAAACAAACAAACAAACCAACAAAAACAAGTAATTCAAGTCTTGAATCCAAAGTTTTATTTTATATACCCTGTGCAAGTTCTTTAAACTTTCCGTCTTAATTTCCTCATAGAAAATAGAAATTAAAACGTTTTCTATGTATTCTTTGTGAGATTGAAATACATAAAGCACCTAAGACACCAGTGACTGCCATAATGAACAACTACAGTTAGCAAATATTATTGTCATACATTCTACTGTAGTAATTCAAAAACAATTCCAAAGAAGGTACTACGTACTCACAGTTAAAATTCATTTTATAATTAATATTTGGAGAAAAGTATCTGATTTGTTCTTTCTTTTCTAATAACATCTAAGAACTTTAAAAATTTCTCTTCATGTACAAACATGTAAAAGTATCCAAATGATTTTCAGCAACTGAGTAGTCAGAGAATATATTACTTTATTTATCTTAACAGAGAAAAACTGAAATTAGACTCACCTCAATTTTCTATAAAAGTTAAATTCTGGGCCAGGCATGGTGGCTAATGCCTGTAATCCCAACACTTTGGGAGGCCAAGGAGAGTGGATCACCTGAGGTCAGGAGTTCAAGACCAGCCTGGTCAACATGGTAAAGTCCTGTCTCTGCTGAAAAATACAAAAATTAACCAGGTGTGGTGGCAGGTACCTGTAATCCCAGCTATTCAGGAGGCTGAGGCAGGAGAATTGCTTGAACCCCGGAGGCAGAGGTTGCAATGAGCCAAGATTGCACTCCAGCCTGGGTAACAATTGCATTCCAGCCTGGTGACGAGCGAGACTCTATCTCAAAAAAAAAAAGAGTAAAATTTGATTTAAAAATATAAGTTGGCTGGCCTCCGTGGCTCATGCCTATAATCTAGCACATTGGGAGGCCAAAGCAGGTAGATTTCGAGGTAAAGAGTTTGAGATCAGCCTTGCCAACGTGGTGAAACCCCATCTCTGCTAAAAATTCAAAAATTAGCCAGGTGTGATGCTATGTGCCTATAATTCCAGCTACTCAGGAGACTGAAGCAGGAGAATTGCTTGAACCTGGGAGGCGGAGGTTGCAGTGAGCTGAGATCCCACCATTGCACTCCAGCTTTGGCGACAGAACGAGACCCTGCCTCAAAAAAAAAAAAAAAAATACACACACACACATACACATAAATTATGAGTGCTTTATGTTTATGAGGTGGTTTAATTTATGAATTGCATTTAAATATGAAATTATTTACATATCATATGCTTGGTTTAATTAGGGTCAACAGTATGTTTAGGATTTCAAAAATTGTTAAATTATAAAAGAAAGACTTTCAGCTTTCATTTTTCAAAGAATCAGATTTCTACATGTATTTTTTGTTAGAAATTATTTGGAGGTAGTGAATTTGACCCAGCTGAGGCACAAACTACTTATTTAGGCAAGCAGTTTTGAAATCTATGAGTTAGTGCATCATTTTCAGTCACAATAGTTGAAAGCAGTTTTGTATTCATTCAGGTGCTTTGCTTTAGTGACTTTAACTTTGTCATATTTGATTTATACAGTTTAGTAATATTGAGAACACACTTATAGAAAATATATATTATCTTTTCACTCATGTATTCTACTAAAAGAGTAAATAGTATTATAAGCAATCAATTCCAAACTTTCAATAGGAATTATAAGCACATTTATGCCTGACCTCAGTAGAAAATATTGAAGCTTATGATTATCTGAATAACTTACATATATGTACTTTTAACCTCACAGAAAAATACATGGATCCAATAAGGTACTTTCGAAATAGGTTTATATCTTGGGCTTTAACAGTTTTCACTAAAATTAACCAATCTGTTCCCAATTTAATTCATTATTCATTCTTTAGTAGGCAACATAAATGTAATAAGCAGAAAATATTGTGTCCATGTTAAAATAACTCTTCTAAGTTGTGTTAAATGATTAGCAATACTTCATGATCAACATAAAATAGGCACAGGATTATTTTGGGAGATGCATGTAGATGAATTTTATTGGAAGAAATAATAGATCATTAGAATTTGTACAGATTTCATCTGGAGACCTTTGCTAGATTTGCCTTTCAATGCTATGGCAACAGTATCCCAACACGATACTACAAGAGATAGTCATGTGATTAATCACAGTGGACCTCATGTCCTTGGGTTGCAATACCAAAACTGACATTTTTTTTAATACCAAAGGGTTTGAGTCCTGACAAGCATCTGTGAAGCTTTTCTGCTTAATCTCACCCTGCCTACACTATATCTCTTTCTAGAACAGGAAATGTGACTATTGGCTTAAAAACTCAGGTTTAGAGATATGTGAAATAGAAATTAGCATATTTTTGAAAGACACACACATATGCATATATGTATATGTAGTCCAAGTATACATATGCATATATATTTATTTATTCAGACAAAAAATCTTACCTGTAAGAACATGTTTAAGAAATATCTCAAAAATTAACTTTGAATAGCATTCATAGTGCCGATAAAAAAAAGAGAAAACTGAGGATCACCTTGGAAGATGGCCAACTAGGAACAGCTCAGGATTGCAGCTCCCAGTGAAAGCGCAGAGGGTGAGTGAACACTGCATTTCCAGATGGATTTTTATTGCCCACAGACAAGGAGATTCCCAGACGGAGGAGCCCCACGGGTCACCAGCGCAGCCGTTTTGGCCAGTTCAGCTGTTTTGGCCCGCATGGCTACTTTGGCCCGCGCAGTTGCTTTGCCGGCGCCCTGGAGCGGCAGTTCTCCATACAAAATACACTGGTCCAGGTGCCCTCTTAGCTGGTGATTGGAGCCCAGGGAAAGCAGATCGCCCATTCATCTGATTTAAAAGGAGACTGAAATAGCGAGCCAGACCAGGAGATTCCTGGTCAAAAAAACCGCCAGGAATCTCAGCGCCATGGTTTCAGCCAGCGCAGTGAGTCGCTGCACGGGAAATCACACAGATCCCGGCACCTTTTCAAAACGTGACTGGAACACCTGGGAGAGAGTCAACCATTCAACCAAAAAAAAAAAAAAAAAGACTGAGTCAGGGAGCCAGGTGATCAGGATTCGCTGGTCGCACCCCCCACCCCCAAAAAAACCAGTAGTAATTAAAAACTCTCTGGGTTGAGAGTTTCACAGCAAGCACAGCTGAACCCACGATGGTCCAGCTCTGTGGGGGAGGAGTGTCCGCCATTACTGACACACTCCACCACTACAGAGGTAGTCCACCATCGCTGAGGCAGCCTGCCATTGCCGAGGCAACCTGCCGCTACAGAGAGAGTCCACCATTACAGAGGCGGGCCACCATTGCCAAGGCAGTTCTAACTACACCCATATAAACAGGATTGGAGGGAAGATCACACGGCAGCTGGGTGGAGCCCACAGCAGCTCAGCAAAGCCTCTGCAGGCAGACAGTGACTAGGCTGCCTCCTCACTGGGCAGGGCAGCCTGAAAAAAAAAAAAGCAGCAGCACAACGGAAACTGATAAAGCACTAACTCCCTGGGACAGAGCACCTGGGGGAAAAAAAAAGGGAGTTTATGAGTTCTGCTGCAGCAGACCTAAACGTACCTGCCCAGCAACTCTGAGTGAACAATGGAGCTCACAGCTCAGCACTTGAGCTCCAATAAAGGACAGACTGTCTCCTCAAGCAGCTCCCTGACCCCCGTATATCCAAAGAGTCACCTCATAAAGGAGAGAACAGACTGACATTTGGCGGGTATCCTTTTGGGACAAAGATAGCAGAAGAAGAAACTGGTAGCAACCCTTGCTGTTCTGCAGCTGCTGCAGGTGATACCCAGGCAAGCAGGGCATGGAGTGGACGTCAGCAGTCCTACAGCAGAGGGGCCAGACTGTCAGAAGGAAAACCAAGAAACAGAAATAACTTCATCATCCACAAACTGGAAGTTCACTCAGAGGCCCAATCTAAAAGTCAGCAACTACAAAGACAGATGGATAAACCCACAAACATGGGAAGAAACCAGTGCAAAAAGGATTAAAACACCCAAAACCAGAACAGCAGTTCTCCTACAAGGGATCACAACTCCTCACCAGCAAGGGAACAAGGCTGGATGGAGAATGAGTGTGATGAAATGACAGAATCAGACTTCAGAAGATGGGTAATAAGAAACTTCTGTGAGCTAAAAGAACATGTTCTAACCCAATGCAAAGAAACTAAGAACCTTGAAAAAAGATTTGACGAAATACTAACGAGAATGGACAACATAGAGAGGAATATAAGTGAATTGATGGAGCTGAAAAACACAACACGAGAACTTCATGAAGCATGCACAAGTTTCAACAGCTGAATGGACCAAGCAGAAGAAAGGATATCAAAGGTTGAAGATCAACTCAATGAAATAAAATGAGAAGGCAAGAATAGAGAAAAAAGGGTAAAAAGGAATAAACAAAGTCTCCAACAAATGTGGGACTATGTGAAAAGACCTAATCTACGTTTGATAGGTGTACCTGAATGTGACAGAGAGAATGAATCCAAGCTGGAAAATACTCTTCAGGATATTATACAGGAAAACTACCCAACCTAGCAAGGCAGGCAAATATTCAAGTCCAGGAAATACAGAGAACACCACAAAGATATTCCTCAAGAAGAACAACCCCAAGGCGCAAAATCATCAGATTCACCAGGGTTGAAATGAAGGAGAAAATGCTAAGGGCAGCCAGAGAGAAAGTTCGGGTTACCCACAAAGAGAAGCCCATCAGAGTCACAGCAGATCTCTCAGCAGAAACCCTACAAGCCAGAAGAGAGTTGGGGCTCATATTCAACATCCTTAAAGAAAATAACTTTCAACCCAGAATCTCATATCCAGCCAAACCAAGCTTCATAAGTGAAGGAAAAATCAAATCCTTTTCGAACAAGCAAGTACTCAGAGATTTCATCACCACTAGGCCTGCTTTACAAGAGCTCCTGAAAGAGGCTCTACACATACAAAGGAACAACAAGTACCATCCACTCCAAAAACATACCAAATGGTAAAGAGCATCAACACAATTAAGAATCTGCATCAACTAATGGGCAAAACATCCAGCTAGCATCAAAATGGCAATATCAAATTCACACATAACAATATTAACCCTAAATGTAAATGGACTTAATGCCCCAATCAAAAGACACAGACTGGCAAATTGGATAAAAAGCCAAAACCCATCAGTGTGCTGTATCCAAGAAACACATCTCACATGCAAGGATACACAAAGGCTCAAAATAAGGGGATGGAGGAATATTAACCAAGCAAATGGACAGCAAAAAAGAGCAGGAGTTGCAATTCTCATCTCTGATAAAATAGACTTTAAAGCAACAAAGATCAAAAGAGACAATGAAGGACATTACATAATGGTAAAAGGATCAATGCAACAAGAAGAGTTAACAATCCTAAATATATACGCACCCAATACAGGAGCACCCAGATACATAAAGCAAGTTCTTAATGACTTACAAAGAGACTTAGACTCCCACACAATTATAGTGGGAGACTTTAACACCCCATTGTCAATATTAGACAGATCAACCAGACAGAAAATTAACAAGGATATCCAGGACTTGAACTCAGACCTAGAACAAGCAAACCTAATAGACATTTACAGAACTCTCTACCCCAAATTCACAGAATATACATTCTTCACAGCACCACATCACACCTACTACAAAATTGACCACATAATTGAAAGTAAATCACTCCTCAGCAAATGCAAAAGAACGGAAATCATAACAAACCATCTCTCAGACCACAGTGCAATCGAGTTAGAACTCAGAATGCAGAAACTAACTCAAAGCTGCACAGCTTCATGGAAACTGAACAACTGGCTCTTGAACATTGACTGGATAAACAATGAAATGAAGGCAGAAATAAAGATGTTCTTCAAAACCAATAAGAACAAAGACACAACATACCAGAATCTCTGGGACACATTTAAAGCAGTCTCTAGAGGAAAATATATAGCAATAAGTGCCCACATGAGGAGCAAGGAGAGATCAAAAATTGACACCCTAGCTTCAAATTGAAAGAGCTAGAGGAGCAATATCAAAAAAAAACTCAAAAGCTAGCAGAAGACAAGAAATAACTAAGATCAGAGCAGAACTGAAGGAGATAGAGACACAAAAAAATCCTTCAAAAAATCAATAAATCCAGGAGCTGGTTTTTCGAAAAAATCAACAAAATAGACCACCAGCAGATTAATAAAAAAGAAAAGAGAGAATAATCGAATATATGCAATAAAAAATGATAAAGGGGATATCACCACAGATTCCACAGAAATTCAAACCATCATCAGAGATTATTACAAACAACTCTATGCACATAAACTAGTAAACCTGGAAGAAATGGATAAATTCCTGGACACTTCCACCCTCCCAAGCTTAAACGAGGAAGAAGTTGAAATCCTGAATAGAACAATAACAAGGACAGAAGTTGAGGCAGCAGTTAAGAGCCTACCAAGCAAAAAAAGCCCAGGTTCAGATGGGTTCACAGCCGAATTCTACCAGACATACAAAGAGGAGATGGTACCATTCCTTCTGAAACTAATCCAAATAATCCAAAAAGAGGGAATCCTTCTGAAATCATTTTATGAGACCAACTTCATCCTGATACCAAAACCCGCCAGAGACCCAACAAGAAAAGAAAACTTCAGGCCAGTATCCGTGATGAATATAGATGCAAAAATCTTCGATAAAATACTGGCAAGCCGATTACAGCAGCAGATCAAAAAGCTTATCCACCATGATCAAGTATGCTTCATCCCAGGGATGCAAGGCTGGTTCAGCATACACAAGTCTATAAATGTAATTCACCACATAAACAGAACTGAGGACAAAAACCACATGATTATCTCAATTGATGCAGAGAAGGCCTTTGACGAAATTCAACAGCCCTTTATGCTAAAAGCCCTCAATAAACTAGGTATTGACGGAACGTATCTCAAAATAATAAAAGCTATTTATGACAAACCAACAGCCAATATCATACTGAATGGGCAAAAACTGGAAGCATTCCCTTTGAAATCTGGCAGTAGACAAGGATGCCCTGTCTCACCACTCCTATTCAATATAGTACTAGAATTTCTAGACAGAGCAATCAGGCAAGAAAAAGTAATAAAGGGTATTCAAATAGGAAATGAGGAAGTCAAATTGTCTCTATTTGCAGACGACATGATTGTATATCTAGAAGACGCCACTGTCTCAGCCCAAAATCTCCTGAAACTGATAAGCAAATTCAGCAAAGTCACAGGATACAAAATCAATGTGCAAAAATCACATGCATTCCTATATACCAATAACAGACTTAAAGAGAGCCAAATCAAGAACGAACTTCCATTCACAATTACCACAAAGAGAATAAAATACCTAGGAATACAACTAACAAGGAATGTAAAGGACCCCTTCAAGGAGAACTACAAGTCACTGCTCAACGAAATAAGAGAGGACACAAACAGGTGAAGAAACATTCCATGTTCATGGTTAGGAAGAATCAGTATTGTGAAAATGGCCATACTGCCCAAAGTAATTTACAGATTCAATGCTATGCCCATCAAGCTACCAATGACCTTCACAGAACTGGAAAAAAACACCTTAAACTTTATATGGAACCAAAAGAGAGCCTGCATAGCCAAGTCAATTCTAAGCAAAAAGAACAAAGCAGGAGGCATCACACTACTGGACTTCAAACTACACTACAAGGCTACAGTAATCAAAACAGCATGGTATTGGTACCAAAACAGAGATATAGACCAATGGAACAGAACAGAGGCCTCGGAGGTAATACACCATATCTACAACCAGCTGATCTTTGACAAACCTGACAAAAACAAGTAATGGGGAAAGGATTCCCTGTTTAATAAATGGTGTTGGGAAAACTGGCTAGCCATGTGCAGAAAGCAGGAACTGGACTCCTTCCTGACACCTTACACTAAAATTTACTCCAGATGGATTAAAGGCTTAAACATAAGACCTAACACCATAAAAACCCTAGAAGAAAACCTAGGCAAAACCATTCAGGACATAGGCGTAGGCAAGGACTTCATGACAAAAATACCAAAAGCATTGGCAACAAAAGCCAAAATAGACAAATTGGACCTAATCAGACTCCAAAGATTCTGAACGGCAAAAGAAACAGTCATTAGAGTGAATCGGCAACCAACAGAACAGGAAAAAATTTTTGCAGTCTACCCATCTGACAAAGGGCTGATATCCAGAATTCACAAAGAACTAAAACAGATTTACAATAAAAAAAACTAACAAGCCCATTCAAAAGTGGTGAAGGATATGAACAGACACTTTACAAAAGAAGACATACACGAGGCCAACAAACATATGAAAAAATGCTCATCATCACTGGTCATCAGAGAAATGCAAATCAAAACTACATTGAGATACCATCTCACGCCAGTTAGAATGGCGATCATGAAAAAATCTGGAGACAACAGATGCTGGAGAGGATGTGGAGAAATAGGAACACTTTTACACTGTTGGTGGGAGTATAAATTAGTTCAACCATTGTGGAAGACAGTGTGGCGATTCCTTAAGGACCTAGAAATAGAAATTCCATTTGACCCAGCAATCCCATTACTGGGTATATATCCAAAGGATTATATATCATTCTACTATAAGGACACATGCACACGAATGCTCATTGCAGCACTGTTTACAATAGCAAAGACCTGGAACCAACCCAAATGCCTATCGATGATAGACTGGACAGGAAAAACGTGGCACATATACACCATGGAATATCATGCAGCCATCACAAACGATGAGTTTGTGTCCTTTGTAGCGACATGGATAAACCTGGAAACCATCATTCTCAGCAAACTGACACAAGAGCAGAAAATCAAACACTGCATGTTCTCACTCATAGGTGGGTGTTGAACAATGAGAACACATGGACACAGGGAGGGGAGCACTACACACTGGGGTCTGTTGGGGGGAAATGGGGAAGGACAGTGGGGAGTGGGGAGTTGGGGAGAGATAGCATGGGGAAAAATGCCAGATATAGGTGAAGGGGAGGAAGGTAGCAAATCACACTGACATGTGTGTACCTATGCAACAATCTTGCATGTTGTTCACATGTACCCCAAAATCTAAAATGCAATTAAAAAAAAAAAAAGAGAAAACCACTTCAGAGATTGCTTTCTATGGCACAGTGGAAAATATTAACATGGAAATAAATTTTCCAAATAGAATTACTCTAAGAACATATATATTACTGATAGGTTCTATTTTCTTTGCAACATATTATCACCTAAAAAGCAATAGAGGTTTACAGAAGAGATGGATGGGAAGTTAAACAACATTGATTCAAAACTTGGGGAAAAAAAGGGGTGACTAAAATCTCCTATTTGATTAAGTACTGGCTTTTGTTTCTTAGGAGTCTGCCAAAAAGTTTGAATTTTATCCAAAGTAGTCTATTATACTTTTCACCATTTTTGAACCCTGAAAGGAAGAGGGACATAAAATACACATACATTGAATAAAAACTGAAAGGAAGCAATTAATTTGGAACAATTACCCATTCATGTGTTAAAAATAAAAGCCCTAAAAAGAGCCTAGTGGCAGCATGTAGGTGTTATATCTGCCCCCAAATTCTGTGCCCAGACATAAGATTATTCTTAAATCTTTGGCTGAGCATTTTAAGTTTTCATATTCATAAGACTTTGTTCCTTCAAATTTTGAACATTAAATTAGCTCTTAGTATATTCACTTGATATATAGCGAATTAATATCAAGATCTATAATCTAAGTACTAAAACAGTTGTTTTTACTTTTTCAACAGAATTTCAAGAAACATTACTTGTGTAAAGAAGAAGGGATTATTTAAGCTTATTATTATCTCTTTCATTTAGATGGACAGTGAGATTTGGTTGAGGTTAGTAAGTACTGCATTGAATTCTATTAGCAGTAAGGAAGTGTTTTATGTATTATATGGTAAATTATAAGACTATAGCTTTAACAGATAACTACATATAATATTTTCATTTTCTGTTAATTATATTCTACCTGGTTGTACATTTTTGCTTAGATTAATGTACTATTTTCTATTAGTTTAAAATTTACTGTAAGTGTAAGATTTTCAAAATTCTGTGGTTTTAATCACTTTATAGAGAACATTTAGGTGGCATTATAATCAAACAAAATTACAATGTCAAGTGAAAGTAATATGTTACTAATTAAAAATTATTTAAGAATATTCAGAAGATAAATATAAGTCAAAAGAAGAAAACTTAAAATACCCATAACATTCTCCACAACATAATCATTCTGAACACATTGATATAAACCTTTTCAGATGCAAGTGGGTTCTTGAATTTATTTACATAATTTCAATATATTACAGTGGGGGCATTTCAAATAGGAAAATTAAAGCTACAAACATTATTTAAGGTCTTGTTTTTATATGATTTTGGTTAAATAGGTACAGAGTATCTGATGACACTACCAACTCTTAACACACTGAAGGTGCTTAATAAATTTTAAAGCACATAGATAGAAATACGATATATGTGTAAATAGACGTTGATGAATTATACTCCTTGACATACAAAAGAGGAAAAGAGGATTCACTAAAGACAGTATTTCAATTAGGGCTTTAGAGTATTTCATGTAGGTCTAACCTGAATATGGAAGAAATTCACATCAATACTATTCATCAAATAATAACTAACTCATTAAGCAGACACAATGTCTGTATACTATCTATCTTTTGCATGAGATTACTGTCACTACCCTAATTTTATAGGAGAGAAATGTGAGATACAGAGGGAATAAAAACATTTAGGGAAAAGAGAATATAATTGTTAGAGCTAGAAGTTGGCCACATATACCCAACAAAGAGTTTATTTTCTTAACCATTCTGCATTACTGATTCACAGTTGTAGATGGTGATTCTAGGTGCTATTAATAATAATGATAGATTAATTCCACCTCATCTCCTGAACTCTGAGAGAAATTCTGGACAGCCTGGAATTATCTATATTCAGTCATTAGTAAGAGGTGAAACTTTTACAACTATTACTCTTATTTAAAAAGCCATGCAATATTTAAATTTGGGTAATATTGCTAGCGGCATTGCAAGTTTATCAAGATTCCAGCTGCCAGCCAAATCTTTTGTAATTACAGGAAATTAAGACAAAGTGAAAGAAATGGTCAAAAATTTAATTTGCTATATTAATATAAATTATATTCCCCTCTTTTTTGAGAGTAGAAAGTGAGAATAGTGCAGTTGTCAGGGTCAAGAAAAAAAATATATGGGACTTCCTAAAATATATATTAAAATATTGATTACACTGTTGTCATGTTATTTGTTATTTCATTGTAGAACTTCCAAATATGGTAAAGATAAGAAAGTCATGTATGAATGATCAGCTTCAAAAATAAAATGAGTGCAATTCACTACACAGGTGTTTTGCGGGTGACAAAAAAAATGTCAAATTGAAGTTTGCAAAATACTAGAGGAAATGTATATGTTTGAACTCCAATATAATTCTCAGCTACAGAGTAGCTTTAAAAATATACCATTCACAAGATACCACCACAAACCAGTTAAATTAGAGAGCTTTGGTAGCCATTTATGCCTAGTGTTCCGTTATTGCAATGGTAAGCATGTGGGAGTTATTTATATCCTACTGCTCAAGGCCATCGCCAAGATCTGATTGCAAGCATTCAAAAAATGGCAACCACAGGCATAAATGGGTTAATAGAACCCTAGCAGTGATAGTCTGTTACACCACAAGGTATAAAAACTTGTTCTACCAGATGATTCCAATGGGCTTGCATCTATTAGAAACTCTACCCTTGTGAAAGAGTGCATGAAGGAGTCAGTTTTCTTGCATCCATTTATTTATCTTCCTTTTTACCATCACCCAATATACCAGTGTCATAAACTAACAATCCCTTAATCTCTACTGAGAGAAGCATTTTCATACCCTTAGAATAAAGATGAAAATTTATTAAATAATTTCTCTAAAATATTCAGAAAAAATACTGCTTATAAGCTACTATAGTGGTTTCTAAAAGACTATAGTGAATTAAAAAATAAAGTTTTCCTATAGGCTAGTAGATTCTGTTTCTCATTGAGCTGATTCTTATGTGCAACTAGTTTGTATTTTTAGAAGTTTTAAATCAATAGAACTCCTTTTTTTCCTAATAAACTCATGTATGTTATGTCAGTTAATAAATATAGGGTGCACTACTTGGCTTTGTGAAGCTGTGGGGGAAGAGGCAGAAGGCCCAGAGTTATTTATTTTACCCTTTTATGTGCAATTTGGCAGGCCAAGAAGTAACATGTGGCTCTAAGGGATGAAAAATGTAGCCCAGCTTCATGGTTTCCAAATTAACATACCAAGAAATCCAGCTGTACTTTTTTGCATCTCTTTGGATTCTATGAATTGCATTCACTTTTTTATAGAAGTCATCTTCCTTTCTGGAGTTACATGTTTCTGATTCTTACAACTAAAGGTCTATTACAAGAAGAACATCAGAAAATTACTTACATTTTAAGAACTTTTATTAACCTGTCAGGTTTGTCTTTTTCTTTTTTTTAGTTTTACCTTTTAAGAACTTTTATTAATTAATCTGTCAGCATGCTTTGCTAGTTTCTGTTTTTTCCAGGTTCTTAATGCCGAGTTCTCTGATGCCCCAACAGCCTACTCAAACCCATCTCAGTGTGTCAGTCAGTACTCACAGAAATAGGACAAATAAGATTGGCATCCTTTTACCCTCCCCATCACAGGCATTGCATTCATTCCCTCCATGTCCCTATTAACCATAGCCATTAAGAACAAACTCTATTATTACTAAAATCCCAGATGCAGCTGATGGCTTGTTGTGTTAGAACTGCCTCTTGGCTTGCTCACAGCTTGTTTTTATCATTAGGTAATGCTTCTCAGAGCTAGTTGGCGCTGTGACTGTTTATTCATCTGAACTTGGCTGTGCTTTTGGTTTCCTCCTCTCATTTTTGGCCACCAGGCCCTACTCCTCAGCAGAGAGCAGAGACTGGTGTCCCACAACACCACAGATGTGAAATAACTTGAAAACAACACCCCTAGCTGCTGCTAAAAGGAATGATATTTAAGTCAAGGCACTCCCCAGTGAGGGAAGAGACTTTCAGCTGGGATTCTAAGTAAAAAAATATTCTGCCTCTGTAGCGTGAATTTGAAATAACCGTCCTAAAACCACAGTGATGACCAAAGCAAAAGAGAACATTATAACAATCATCACTCAGGTAGTAGAGAGAGGCAACTGAAGCACCATTCCGACCGCTGACAATGCCACCCATCTGCAGAGTGTATAAAACGAAAGAAAGTCAAAGCTTCCATAGAAATTAAATGAAGATGACTCAGACCTGAAAAACTCTTTTAAAAGTTTAAAAAAAAAAAAAAACGCAAAATTTTGAGTCTAGAAATAAGGCTCTGCAGTTAGAAACTAGAATGCTTAGAGCATGTAGGAAGATTACTTAAAGGTCTGAATAAGAAATTCTGCACTAATACTGCGTGATATTACTTATGAGTAGAATCTAAAATAGACAAATTCACAGAAGCACAGAGAGGAATGGTGGTTCCCAGGGTTTGGGGTGAGGGGTGAAGAATCGGAAGGTGTTGGTAAGAGGGCACAACATTTCAGTTATACAAGATGAATAAGTTTTGGAGATAAAATGCACAGCATAGTGACTAAAGTTAACAATACAGTGTTATGCACCCGAAATTTGCTATGAGAGTACATTGTATGTGTACTCACACCTCTACACACACATTCACCCCTCCCCATCACACACAAAGGTAAATAAATGAGGTGATAGAATTGTTAATTAGCTTGATTATATTGATCATTTCACAGAGTATACATATACATATATACACGTGGACATATGTATACATATATACATTTAAAGTGCAAAACTTGATGTGTGTGTATGTATGTATACATATATACATACATACACACACATCAACTTGTGCACTTTAAATGTATAATTTCCATTAGTCAATTATACCCCAATAAAACTGAAAAAAAAAAAAAAAAGAAATCTAGAACAAAAACAATTATTTTGATCTCCCTGGAATTAGCTCTTCTTGAAGATGGAATAGAAACTGACTGGCAGCCCCTTCTTTACCCTTTGTGGCTCTTACAGTATAATTATGTAAAATGTATAATTATAGGATAGGCTTCACTTAATCCCACAGAAAGCATTTGTTATCTTCAGTTAAATCCTGGATGAAAAACAACACAAACAGAAACCAAAGGACAACAACAAATAGACAAATAAAAAACATAGATGGTCTTGCTACAGCTAAGAACCTAGACAGGGTGCCTCATCTCTGTCCCTTAGATTACAATTTGAGTAGTCAGGCTAGAAAGAGTAAATCTGGAAGCAGCTCCAATCCATAAAAATGCTTGATTTTTTCTGAGATCCTCACTTCACCTACAAACTACCTATATATGTGGTTTTGTCCAAGCCACATAAAAGATAAGAAGTAAAATATGCTCAGAAAGAGACCTAATCTAGTGATAATTTCTAACCCCATGTATGTATCCAGACAGTCTAATAATCAAAATTGTGGAAACACATGAGCACTAATATTTTATTTCGGAAAGATCCCTAAATGGAATTAATTTGACGGCTGCAAATGGAACACTATAATCCATGGAGTGTCTATTGTGCAAGAGCCCCTGAAGACTGGCTGCTGTGAAGTTTGACACAGTTCTAATTTGGTTTCCTTTCAAAGGAGGCATTCCAATCTTTTCTTTGAATAATTAAGCAAAGCAATTACACAGTCTCTAGGAAAGCATTAATGTGCCCATGGAGGACACTACAACATATTTCCTCATCATTTCATAATTTATTGATTTTAGAAAACAGTTAATTTCTCTTTAACTGACCCATATTCTGCAGTACATGAAAACTGCCCAGTTAACCACTTCTTAAGTACACATTTAAAGAAGTTTGCCATACCTAGTTGTACGTCAGTGATTTTACCATTTTTCTTCCTTATTCTAAGGCATTATTTTAAACATTGGCAGTTTATAGTTTAAATATTGGTTTCAACTCTACTATTTATTTCCACTAGCTCATGGTCTATAATGCGTTTGGGATTATTTATAACAAGATCACCCAATTGCTAATTGAGAGTGTGAAAGGCTCATTCTTATCTCAGAAGGTTGTAAAATGTCAGTGATAAATACATTGCAAAAGGGGAACATCCATCAAACGAGCAGAGTTTGAGGCCTTGATATTCCAAACTGTGACTACAAATAAAAAAGGTAGGTATTAGGAAAAAACAACACCAACATTTGAAGCCAAAATAAAATAAGGCATTAATGCTCGAAATCATGTGTAAAAACCGAGGGTAGAGGAAATTTTAAAATTTTCAGAGTAGGAAGGCTGCTGGTTAGTGTCAAGAGTCAAGTGGGATATTTTTCTTTGTCCATGCACCATAACAACTTTATTCCATTCATTCCATTTTGATAGCTTTCTTACAGCTCTTTTTTAAAAAAAATAGTACTGTTTTTCTGACTTTACTATTTTTAGACATACTAAAAATATTGGCAGAGGAGAGAAAAAAATAATAATTCAATTTTCTTTCAGATAAAATCCCTGGAAACATTTTAGCAGATATACTTCCAGTAGTATTTTGTTCATTTTATCTCTTCTTACTGTTGTAATATACAAGTAATATACAATAATCATAAAAAAGAAGATAGAAATAATCAAAGCTAGTAAAACAATCTCTAAGGCCAAAATCAGTGTTAGCATACTAGTGCATATTTTTCCATAACAAAATGATCTGTGAATGAGAATGAACACTCAGGTCATTGAACCTCAATGGGCAGTGTGAGAAAGATACACTGAACTTAATGTTGACCCATTTAGGTTGCACCATTGTTGTCCCACTTATAAGAAATATATGACTGCTGCAATCTCGTGGGATTTTTGTCAAGTCCAAAATATTAGGCTGCAGCTCTGCACAAGAATAGGCTTTACCTTTCAATGGAATGGATGGTTTCATTGTCAATTATCCTGAGATAATTTTGCAGCTATCCATACTTTCCCAAACGGGATGAAGGCGAGGACTCAGGAGATAGAACTTAGATTTTAAATAGATAAATTTTTCTTTTTTCTGAAGGAATTTCTGAATATCAGATATGTATTGCTTTAGAAATCTCTAATAAGAAGGATTATAAAAAAACATTAAGTATTTTAATTTATATTTTTCAACTACTCAAAATATTTTATACAAAATCTAGACCTATGAAAGAATTGTTAAAAATAGCTTGACGTTCTCTTCCTTTCTTTCCCAGCCCTGATCAAATGTGTCAGTTATATGATGATTATTATATTGTAAGATCCATAATACTCATACTATGTTTTATAGCCATAATTCTTAGAGATAAAGATAAAAATACAGAGAAATAACTATTAAGAAAAAAGATATCTGAATCTATATATATAAAAATATATACACATACACACATATGTAGTTATTAATAAGAAAATAGTATGCAAATACACACTAAAAACTAATTGTTTTTAATTTACTAAACTATCTTATGTTTTATAAAATACATGTTTATTTGTCTCAAAATGTGATATGAGCAAGTGATATGATTAAAATGTTTTAATTACGTTAAAGATGTATTTACCAAATAAAAAATACAAATAAGATTCAGTTTCATTAATTTTTTTTCAAAATTTCAGAATATTGGTAATTTCCAAATCATACTAATACTTCAGAGCATTTAAAGCATGGTACACTTCACAACTGAATCTAGTAAAATGAATCTAATACAGTTTTTCTGATAAAGAATTCTGTTAAGATGTTATAGACTGAATGTTTGTGTCCTCCCAAAATTCACATGATGAAATCTTAATCCCCAATGTAATGATATTAGGACGTAGAGGCCTCTGGAAGGCAATTAGGTCATAAAAGTGGAGCCCTCATGATAAGATTAATGCCTTTATAAAAGAGAAAGGGACATGAGTATTTCTATCTCTACCTCATGAGGATGCAATGAGAAGATGGTTGTCTGCAAACAGGAAGACTGCTCATACCTGCCACAGAATCTACCAGTGCCTTTAATCTTGGACTTCCCAGGCTCCAGAAGAGTGAAGAATAAATGATTGCTGCTTAAGCTGCCCTGTACATAGCAGCCCAAATTGACTAATACATAAGATTTTTTAAAATTTACCAGCAGATGCATGAATGCAAGCACATAAAAATATAAAACATTCAAATTCAATAATATAAGAAAATATTAATCTGCACAATCAAGTATATTACTATGCTTTGTTGTTTTATAATAGAAACTATTTTCACGTACTTTATATCATATTAGTAGTTGAAAACCAACATCTCAATAGATGTAGAAAAAGTTTCAGTGAATGCAATTTGACATCATTCTTAATCATAACGAACTAGTAATTTAAAAATACTTTTTAATTGTGATAATAAAATATTTTCAAAATGCATCTAAGAAGTGCTCACCATTTGTAACAAGCTCCTCGCATACAACTGGACCCTAAAAAAGATTAAGTGTTATAAAAGACATTCTCTATATTTAGTATCATACAATTTAGGAGATTGCTTTATTTAGGAGATTGCAATAAGAAAACATTCATTAAGAAGGAATGACTCAAAGAAAAGAAGAGACCTGAGATAAAATAGACACAGGTAGACAAATGAGTCATGTGTGAGATTTATGGGATTTGCGACAAAGGTTAGAGAGGATTCTTTTATCTGAGACATTCAGGAAAGGTGGAGGTAGATCTTACCTTTGAATACGCAAGAGCAGGGTAGTCCTCGTGATGACAGGTTTCCTAGAACACAAAAGAGTGGAGAAATGTCTTAATCATTGACATTTTCTGGAAGCACAGAGCTCAGATAAAGTTCAAAATTGTCAATGTCTACCTGGAACATCACATGACTGTGCAACTAAAGTTATTTCCATGACTTGGCATTATAAGATCCATCACATCATGTAACCAGATAGCCATTGAAAATGCAAATGGTGGCTGGGCACGGTGGCTCATGCCTGTGATCCCAGCACTTTGGGAGGCTGAGGCTGGTGCGTTACCTGAGGTCAGGCGTTCTGGACCAGCCTGACCAACATGGAGAAACTCCGTCTCTACTAAAAATACAAAATTAGCCAGGCATGGTAGCGCATGCCTGTAATTCCAGCTACTCGAGAGGCTGAAGCAGGAGAATTGCTTGAACCTAGGAGGCAGAGGTTGCAGTGAGCCAAGATCGCACCATTGCACTCCAG
>NW_016107516.1:3629911-3668985 GCF_001604975.1 Cebus imitator
AAAATGCAAATGGCATATTTTGAATTGGGTCCAATAAGCTCCAAACTCATAAGTAAGTTTTTTATATGGATGGCTCAAATTCTCATGTTACCTAGTTCTATTGTACCTATGCTTCTTCCTCAAGTCAAATTATGATCTAATGAAGATATTCATATGATCAACTTGAAAATAAGAAAAAAAATCAGGACTAGTTAAAATACAAGTGTACTATGTTGTTCTAATTATTGACTAATGAGTACAATTTTGAAAAAATTTACCAGCAGATGCATGAATGCAAGCACACAGATGCATTTATGCATCTAAATATTTTAATATAAAGTATGTTATTTCATATATTATATAAGATTATACATATATTATATATAATAGAGTATATTCTGTCATTACAGACCACTCAGTGCTTGCCTTAATGAGAATTAAGGGACTAGCCTTCCAATAGCAAGACTTGATTATCACATGGAGAAAAGTGACTTGAAGTATGAATATACACAGACTCTTCAGCAGCAGGGAGTGGGTTTTCCTGATTGATCAAAGTTCTAGAAGGAACAATATTTGAAGACTAGGGACAAGAGCCTCTCAAGAAAATATATAGGGACACATCTGCCAGAGAGCGTGTGACTATTAATGAGTCTATTTCACAGAAGAAATTCTAAAAATATTTTAGATGAATAAAATGACTCATCCTGTGGATGTAAGTCTATTTCTGTTCAATCCTCTATTTCGGTTCAGTGCTGATTCAGTGAACAGAGCAACCGTGGAGACAAAGGTACAAATGTATACAAATCCACCACAATTAGTTCTCTTTAAACTCAGATCCCTGATGACTTAATCGCACTTCTGAATGACCAACTTGCTGTCCAAGACACTAATGCTAAACAATTGATATAGCATCATTCCTAAATATACAACCATTTCTTTGGTGGCAATTAAATGATATTTGGTCATATCTTAAAGGGAACAGGTCATATTTGAATTACATCTTACCACAGATATGGGCTTCTGTTTCCCATCCACAATGCAACTGATAGCATTACTGACAGTTTGAATAATCATGGGTGTACATCATAGCTGATCTATTAAAATGGCACTCCACACAATATTCCTGCAAAGGATTGCACACATTTATTAAAAATGAGGGGCCATAATGGGTGCACAGCCATGGGATACACCAGTCTTATCATACAACCTATTAATCAGATGCAGTTGACCAATGGTATGGTTTGTTAAAGGCTCAGACAGTGTATCAGATTAGGTATTATACTCTCCAGATTAGAGCATTACTTTTGAGGATGCAGTATATGCATTGGACTATCAGCTAAAGTCTGGTATTTTGTGCTCTATAGATGGAGTATGTGGACCAAGAGATGGAAGTAGGATTGGCTCTATTACTTTTACTTCTAGTGAACCAAATATGCAATTTGTTTTCATATTTCAATTATCTTAGGCTCTGCCTGTTTACAAGTGGTGGTTTTCAGCAGAATCAGCTCAGCTAAAAGACACAGTAAGGGCTCCACTGAACCTGACGTTGTAACTGCTCCCTGGTTTCTCAGGGCTCTTCATGTTACTAGTACTAACTGTACTAGCAGGAGAGGGTCATTGCTTCTAGTCATCATCAGGAAATACATTTACATCTATGAAATGGGAGTAGGGAAGGTTATGACTTAGAATACAAGGAATTCATTGGGAAATGGCTTGGTGTTTCTGTGTCCAGTGATACAAGTAAATAGCCTAAGAGGGTAGCAAATTAAGGATTTAAATCCTTGGGAGTAGCCTTCTAGGTCTAGGCCACACCAGTAGGCAAACAAGCAATCCAGGCCAGCTGTGGTGCTGATCTAAGATGAGGGAAATACAGAGTTGTAAGAAAGAAGGAAAATGATTAATATCAATTACAGTATTTGGACCAGCTGTAGCAACAGAGATTATTTTGTTTTACCTTACCTCTCTGTCCAGCTGTCACTATGGTGACAACACACGTGTTCTCTCTGCTGGAATGTGTTATCTTCTTGATATTCATTCCCACACATCATTCAAGTCTGCTCAAATGTTACCCTCTTAATAGTGTCTTCCTGATTATTTTAAATGACATTTTTTCCTACTCTTCAGTTTTTCTGTCCCCTCTTTTCCTACTCTACATCATATTTAGCAATTTTAAACAAAATTACTTGCATATAAATTTATGCATTAATTACTTATTAATATATATATTTATTGTTTATCTCTCTCCTCATATGGAAAATTCACAAGGTCAGGAATTTCTGGTTTGTTTTTTTTTTCACTGTTGTATCCCTATCACACAGAAGAGTTCCTGGCTCATAACAAATATTTAATAAATATTTATAAAACAGATGAATTAATTTCCTTTATATTTTGGATGATGACTCCTGAATATACAGCTTCAACCTACACATCCAAATTTATCTCTGGCTCTACGCTTTCAGGTTACATAGAGGCCAGAGGTAACATTGTGTATAAGCAGAGTTGGCAGGATGTCTTAGGGCATCATTTTAGTGCAGAATTAAAGACTCTTTTTTTCTCATATGCCAAAGAATACCCCCCTTAGCTTGATTACTAATTTTCACATTCTTTACAGGGAGCAATGATAAGTTTAAAATATAAATAGTATTGGGAAGAAGTAAGTATTTATACAAATCTATTCCCACTGTGTTGAAAGAGCTTATATAAAGTAAAACTAAAGGCAGGAAACCTAGGGACCCTGAGTAGCAGAGGCTTCGGTAAAAGTGTAAGAAAAAATATTTTTAAAGTGAGGGTTAGATATTTAAAAACAAATCCTACGTTTACATTGTTTAGCAAGCCTCTGTAGTTTTCTCAATCTTAACACTCTTGCCTTAAAGTTTAATTACTTCATATTTATACTACTATATCTTTCTGTAAATTTCTTAATTCTTTCATCCACCTTCTCAGTTTCAGACAGTGGACTATCATTTTTCCATCCTTCTGAGCTAGGAAATGTTTAGATCTTCTCTGTTCTTTGTTCACCATATACAAATCAGTCATTTAGTATTGTCAACTCATGTCAAGATCTTTAACTGAAATCAAGACTCCAGAAAGTGTAGACTATACCTGTCTTGCCATCCATTTCCTGTCGAGATTATGGTTTTTTATTGTCGTTTGTTTTTGAGACGGAGCTTAGCTATTGTTGCCTGGGCTGGAGTGCAATGGCACGATCTTGGCTCACTGCAACCTCTGCCTCCCAGGCTCAAGGGATTCTCCTGCCTCAGCCTCCCAGGTAGCTGGGATTAGAGGCACCTGCCACCATGTCCAGCTAAGTGTCTGTTTGTGTGTGTGTGTGTGTGTGTGTGTGTGTGTGTGTGTTTATGTGTGTGTATATTTGAGACAGGTTTCACCATGTTGACCATGGCTGGTCTCAAACTCCTGACCTCAGGTGATTGGCCTGCTTTGGCCTCCCAAAGTGCTGGGATTACAGGTGTGAGCCACTGTGCCGAGCTGAGACTGTTTTATAAAAAATGAATTACCCGGCCGGGCACAGTGGCTCACACCTGTAATCCCAGCACTTTGGGAGGCCGAGGTGGGCGGATCATGAGGTCAGGAGATCGAGACCATCCTGGCCAACGTGGTTAAATCCTGTCTTAGAAAAATTAAAAAAAGAATTACCCTTTGCTTGACTTTAACCCCTGTGTTTCTTGCCATTGCGCTTCGATAGCCTCCTCCACAAAAATGTCCATAAAACTGATATCTCATTTAATATTCATCTCAAATGTCATCTTCTACCTTGGGAAACATCAAAATGATGACATGTCTTCCCCCATAGGCCTATGTATTGGCATTACATCTCTTGACTCACTTGACTTACATCATTTTCTATTAATGTTATCTGTGCACTTACTTTCCCACCATTATGTGAAGAGCATCTAAATCGCCGAGACTGTTCTTTAAATCCCCAACAATCCCCATAAGCACCTATCGAACAAGAATGAATAATGTCACTCCAGGTATGATTTATTCTCCACCATTTTCCTGAAAGAATCTCTGGATCTCATTGATGCTGCCTCTAGGATAAATTTTTCTACCTCTCATCACATCCTCCGATTCACTGGCTCTCAATAATTTGCTTCACTTAACTAGTTCAAGCTTATTTCCTACCACCATGACATGATTCTCCTTACCCCAATGACTTCATTATTCAAATAGTTAAGTTTCTTAGACAATTATAGAGAGAGAATTACGTATGGACAGAGCTGAGAACCAGAGACAAAAACGGAAAGTGAAAACAAAGGTGTTCTCTCCACCTCTCAGAATCTTTATAGTTTTGTCTCTATTTTTATCTTTTTCTCTCTTGACTGTCTTGTATTTAAGCTGAGTATACAACAAACATCTGTGTATTCTTCAAACTCCATGCATGCACTACAGATTTTTACGTTAATTGTATTTATTCTTTCTAAAGGAAATTTAATTAACTTAGCCCAGGACAAGGATTGTCTTTCCAGGGATCAGAGAGGCCCTTGGTATAATCAGCTGAGACCAGAGTGAAGAGTCATGGAGGTGAGGGTGCAAATCCACTTCAGAACAGGATAGTGGACAAGGAAGGCAAGACAAAACACTGAATATTTCATTTTTATGTTAGTTTGCTAGATAACTAAACATAGCTAGAAAATAATTTATGCAGAACCAGTCAAGATAAAAATATGGCTTTCATTAGGTTTTTAAAAATAACTGGAGATCTCATTATGATTTTATTACCATCATTTAACTAGAACCCCAATCATAGAATCATTGATTTTAATGATCATTTGGATACTTTATCAGTGTATTTCCTTGACAAGGAGACATCAGAATAAAATTACTCATGCCAGAGATTTACTGGATGAAATGCCTACAAAGAATAAAAAAGGAAGGAGCAGAGGTGAGAGGGGGCTTCAGATTTTAATGCTGGCTGAGTACCTGACATGGAAGGAATGTATCCTCCAAAGTTCATGCATTGAAAACAACCCTTAATGCAATAGTATCAGGAGGTAGAACCTAATGGAACGTGCTTAGATTATGAGAGTTCTACCATCATGAATGGATTAATGCAGGAGTGGGTTTGTTATAAAAGTGAGCCTGGCTCTCTCGTGCCCTCTCGCTCCTGCTGTCTGTCACCCCGTTGCCTTCCACTACTGGATTATATGAGAAGACGGCCCTCACCAGATGTGGTCCCTCAGTTTTGAACTTTTCAGCCTCCAGAACCATAAACCAAATAAGCTTCTGCTGTCTGCAATAATCCAGTCTGTGGTATTCTGTGATAGCAGTTCAAAACCAACTAAGGTGGTACCTGTGAAAGGAAAGAAGAAAGGAGGATTAGGGAAGAGCCTTGGTCTGTGGTGAAGCCCTGAGAGAGCTGTGGCCTGCCTGATGGGAAGCCCCAGAGCAAAACTTGCCTATTAGATGAGTGACACATTAGGCAACAGTGGAATGCTTGGAGTTCCCCCGCCATGCACAGTCATTAGGTAGAAGGAGCCTGAGGAGAGAAAAATCACAGTGTGAATGGCACATGTAAGTATACTCCTTTCAGCAAGTTTTCCCATGAAAGATCTGAGCAGTGACTTCCCATGGCTTCCTGAGCCATTGACTTGTCCTGTTCTCTGTGATGTCTTCTTCCCAAGAGAATGTAAACACCACAAAATAAAGTAACGTACATCTTTGTTATCTCCTGAATATGCCTAACGCAATGCCTAATACAAGGAGAGCATGTTTGTGACTGTATTTGTTAAAAGGTTACATTTAAGAGATGACTTGATATGATAGAATGGGTTTTCCTAGCTTTGAAAGAAATTTATTCATTTTTTAAAATTAATAGATCCAGAAGTTTTAGATCCCTGAAATATTTGATATATATGAGTAATGAAAGTATTTCAGTATGTCATATATTCAACAACCCGTTATTGTAGGTTAATTATATCTCATAGTTTGACTTTTCATAGTATATTTTATCATTTTCTTCGTCACAAGCAAACAATAACACTGAACTGTAATGTTTCATTTTAGATTTACAGATGATACTATTGAATCAGATAGAATGTGAAAAGCTAAAGACTTGTTCAAGTTCAGGAAATCTGTGAATGGAAAAATTGAAATTAGAATTGACAACTGATGTACCTTTTAATTATTTCCTCCGATTGACTTACATGGTCTTTGTTTTTCTGACTTTCTATTTTGAAACAAAATTGTCTGAATATCTGTATAGGAAATATTTAAAGATCAAACACTCTAAAGATTGAATACTCAGTGAAAGTCTGTTGGTCATCTTTAATGAATCGGATTGTCCTAATTAGGATAAGTTGGCAAGTAAGGATCACTTGAAAAATAAAGGAGCTGCAGAAGTACCTTAGTCAGAATTATAATTTACTTATTTGTTTCCAAACACTCTGCTAAGCAATTTATAAACATTACAGCATTCCTGAAATTGCCTTATTCATATTTTATAGATGAGGACACTGAGCTATAAAAAAATTAATTGCTCCATGGTAAAGAGCTAGAAAATGGCAGAAGTAAGGTTAGAACCCAACTCTATATGACTCTAAAAAATGTATGCTTATTTACCACAAGATCGTGCTGTCTTCTTCATCTGAGACAGTTTTTTAATTGAACAGCCTTGGTTTCAAAGGAATCTTGAAGAGGTGAAATGTATTAACTTTAACTGCAAAGGTAGAAGATACAGTAGAATTCAGATTTACTAAGATTAAGAAGATACGGTAGAATTAAACATTATTTCAGCATTATGCAATCTCTAAAGGAGAAAACAAAAGAAAAAGAAAATCTATGCACATATAGTGTTTAGATGCCAGGCTAGGTTTGTACATTGACATACATGTTTACAGTTCTTACCATAACCTTGTTAGCCTATTTAATATCTAATTCTTTCTATGCTAATCATTTCTCTGATTTTTGCTTTGCATCCCCTTATTTGGGCACCTGTTTCTCTCCTTCCTTCAGTCAGTACACTCCGGTGGCTGCTCTCAATGATGTTATTTCATCTTCCTGGATTTATATGTAAACAATTAAAGTTGGACATTTTAATCAAAGTTCTTCCCTGGAATATTTTCAATTAGATCTAAGAGACATAAGTTATTTCCTTTCTAGTGGAAATGCTATACATATATTTTAAAAAATGATCCAAGAGAAAATAGGTGAAGGGAAGGGAAGTGAAGAGAGAAATCCTAGTGGTACTGGAGTCTCTCTTTCTGGGCATCCCTGAACTCCATTCCTATCATTGGTTTAATTTGATTATATCAGTCAATACATTATCATAATTGTCTAATTTTTTAAATTGGGTTTCAAACTCTGAAAGACTCCCATTTTGACAAAGATATAAGAAATTCAGTTCCTTAGTCCACATCTCACCACCAGTGAGTGGAGCCCAGGCCTATTTATGTTTCAATATAGGCTCTCTTTTTGTTTTCTTTTTATTCCTATTCCATAATAGAATGTATATGTGGGATGGCTAGAGAGGGGAATTGCCAGAAAATGTGGAAGCAAGTAGGGATGGATACAATCTTCCTTTTTGTTTCAGCTAAACTTATAAGAACAAATAAAGTATTAGACACAGTATCTTTATATACTATTTCTACATTGCCTTTACCTTCAGGGGAGTGAATATTATCTTAGTGGTGATAAAGAGTTAATCTAATTTATCCAAACATCCATTAGACCGATAATACTTTAATTCAGGTTTTAGCTAAATAAAATAGGTACGATCAGGTGAATTCCTATATATAGGTGACCTAACTTGCTTTTCACCAAAAAAAAAAAAAATAGAACCTTCACACATTTCCTCCCAAATATCTTGGCATACCTGCAATTTCTTTTCACACATATCTGAGCAACTATTTTCTTGATGTTCTGCTTGCTTCAAAACACAGCTATAAAAAATTCCCCCAGAGAAGGTTATAAATGCAACTCTAAGCATAGGATCACTGGAGTCAGTTCAAGGAATGAAAGTAGAAAGGCTGAAACAGGAGATGATACATAGTAATGCACTGGGGTTTTGCACATGTTTCATCTGCTTTTATCCCAATATTCAGGATCCTAAATCAAACCAAAATTGTGACACAGAAATGTAAAAACATTATTAGTTAATCGAGTTTAACTGGAGTGGATTAATTATAATGAAGAGATGACAGGCAGAAATTAAAGTTTTTTTAAAGATGAATGAGATTTTGGAAGTTTTTTTTATTTTTTAATTTTTAGTTGTTAAAGATACATATTTGTACATAGTTATAGGGTACAGGTGATATTTTGATCCAAGCATACAATGTGTAATAAATAAGATCAGGGTAATTTGGTTATCTATTACCTTAAGCATTTATCATTTTTTTGTTTTAGGAATATTCCAATTCCATTATTTTAGTTATTTTGAAATACAAAATAAATTATTGCTAATTATAGTAGTCTTGTGCTACCAAACACTAGATCTCATTTCTTCTATTTAACTCTATTTTTGTACCAGTTAACTATCTCTTTTTAAGAGGCTTTTTTTCTGGTTTTACCTCCACTCAAAATGCAAAGAAATACTTGGAATGTGATTCATCTTTAAAATAGCCATTATACAGTATTTACTGTTTATAAAATTTTATGAGTAATAGAAATGCAAATAGTTATCTATATGTTTATATTTATATAGGTATAGCTATACGTGATCCAGTCTTAGCCTACCTCAAATATTAGAAAGTCTTATAACCAGTTTCAGGCCGTATAATTTAAATTATTTGTTGAAGCAATTTCTAACTACCCACCGTACATGTTAAGAGTTTATGTCTTTGTAAATGGTTATGTAGAAGAAATTAGTCAATACATGTAGATTGGACTATTCACTAATTTGTTGACCACAAGTCTGACTCCACCCTGCTTTTGCTGCCATTTATATCTCTTACCTATTGCACCTTCCAACACTTTATTTTCTTCTCAGCAGCCAGAGGGAATCATTTATAAATATTCATATATATGATTTTGCCGTGCACACAGAATTGAAATTCTTAAGCTACTTCCTGGTGCCATAAAGATGAAGTCCAATGGCCTTAAAAAATGTTAACAAGTTCCTCAATTCTCTGGATTCTTTCTCTCAGCCTTCTCAAGAACTTTAATAAAACTATGTTCAGCAAGAATATTGTCTGCTTAAATGTGTTTTTCAATTCTGGAAGGAAATGGGAAATAATTCCTTCCAAGAAGAAACTCATAAAGGAAGAAATTTGACTTACCTTGATGTTGTGTTTCTTTAAAATGTTTCATGTCTTTTATATCTTAGAAAATAAATATGCAGATATTAACAAAGGGACACCTTTTTACTTTAAAATTTAACAGTGACTTATTTGCGTATATTCTTATAGTTCTCTGAGTTATTCAAACCCGGGGTTCAGCCTACTGCATCCAAATTCAAGGAATCCACTTTTATTTAAGGCTGATGCTATAACGAAATGTATCAAGCCCTGTAATAAACCGAAGTCCTTTAAAATACTGGTTTTGAGACTTCATGCTGTCATTGTCAACAGAACTTTAAAACAATAGTAGCGACATTTCATCAACCATGTAATAAACCAACAAATAAAATGTAATTTCCCATTACCATTGTTGTTTAGAAGAAGATTCAAATTTCAAACATTAGCAACAAATCCCTCAGAACAAAGCATTAGATATAGTGAACTTCAAGTTTCTCTTCAAAGAATCAGGATGTCAGTATGTTCAGTTCTTTGTCCTCTATTTTAAAGTTTAACTTCCTTGTATTTCAGTAAACAACCTTCTCCACCAGTTCTAATTAGTAGTTTGCATCTGTTCCCCCAGTCACTGCTCCATCCTGACTCATCCCGGTCACCTGCTCCAGTTACCTGTTCTGGCCACCTGCTCTGGTCTGACCTGTCCTGTAACCATCCTTCCTACCAAACTACCCACGCTGCCACTCCGGCTCATACGCCTGTGCCCCTAAAATAGCCAATTGGAATTAGACTAGACTGTGCAGTCTAACCCCAACCAACAGGGGAATGACAGCAGTAAGGGCTACCTCCATTAGGAATAAAAACCCCTTCCCGTCCCTTTTCTAGGTTTGTGCTCACCATTGTTCCATTTATGAGCCACACCCTTCTATAGAAGTAAATTGCCCTGCTGAGGAAATTTATATTCAAGCACTTCTTTTGTGACACTGAAAATTTGCATATAACAAAAGGCCATTTCTTTAAAGTGAGTGAATTTCACATTATGAAAAAGCACTATGATAAACTTACTCTATCTCTCTAATCTGACCATTGAATAACTAAAAATAAAAATAAAAAATTAGGGAGGATTTTAGATGTTTTTACCCGAATGATTTTTAAACTCTATTTGAGACTGATTTCTCTGTGGACCTTGCAAATCCATTCTATTCAATATTAGTAAGTATTGTGAAAGAATAATAAATCTTGGGGCCCGCAAATCACTAAGCTAAAGGGAAAAGTCAAGCTGGGAATTGCTTAGGGCCAACCTGCCTCCCATTCTGTTCAGTCTCCCCTCTGTTCACCAAGATAAATGCATATATCTAATTGCCTCCTTTGAAGAGGCTAATCGAAAACTCAATATAATGCAACCATTTGTCTCCTATCTACCTATGACGTGGAAGCTCCCTCCTTGCTTTCAATCTTTCTGCCTTTGCTTCCAGTTGTCCCTCCTGTCCAGACGGAACCATGTTTGTCTTGTATATGTTGATTGATGTCCCATGTCTCCCTAGAATGAATAAAACCAAACTGTTCTCTGACCACCTTAGGCACATGTCATCAGGACCTCCTGAGGTTGTGTCATGGGCATGCATTCCCAACCTTGGCAAAAAAAACTTTCTAAATTAACTGAGACTTGTCTCAGATTTTTGCAGTTCATGGTATCATGTCGCAAAGACCCAAAGTAATGTTACAGTTTTGTTTTTGTTTTAATTTGGTCTCATTTGCTTCTACATTTGTTAGCAATTCCCCTCTCTAAGAGCTCTGTAGTCTGTTAATAAAGCAGGAAAAAGGCCGCAAAACAAACCTCTATCAACACCAAACTGGGAAGGACGGGTGATTTATTCAGCCGGGAGTGAGGCGGCATAGTTGCCTAACAGCCAAGCTCATCTAACACCAAAAGTCCCTGCCCTTATAAAGGCTTACAACTCTAGAAATTACGTGTGAAAGGGTCTTAGTCCATGGAGTAGGTGGGGATTTGATCCTGTTTAAGTGAAAACAATGCCTTCTGGAAAGATTCGTCCATACCATGCCTGCATCTATAGGAGGGCGATTAAGGTGGCCCCTGGTCTGCAAGCCTTTACTTCTCCTATTGAAATGCAATGTGAAAGTCAAGGGGGAGGTGATCTTAGATGCTTATGTCTCCTTCCTCATAAAGACATATGAAGCCCAGAGTGCCCACAGTGCTACGTAAATAAGTAGTAATATTTACACTCTGTGACTAAGAATAAGTAATAAGTTGGAACCTACTATTATTAACAACAAGAGAGAATCAAACTCTACCTTCTATATCTATGTACCTTTTAAAATCCACAAATGACACAAACAGATGATACAGTTTAAATATGTGTTTAACTTGAGAGCAAAGACACGGTTTCTGGACCAAAGATCAGTTTTATTTTTTAAAACAATACTGACACAAGTTTCCCATGCCCCCTTCTTTTCCTGAAGGCGATATGATGAGAGAAGATGGACTCTGTACATACAGAGAGAGTCTCTAGGACAAGAGAGAATCACTAAGATTATACACATTGCAGCTTATACAGAAACAGCTGCATAGCAGCCCTTCTTTCTCTCCAGAGAGAAGAAAAGAAATTCTGTTTCTAACAAACATATTCTATCCAAGGAAAATAAGAATGGTCCCTAGATGTTTACAACCCTTTGGAATGTAAATAAATGGCTCCAGGGGAGATGGGTCTTCAGGCATGTTTACCATTCAAACATCTTTTAATCCTGATTGCCAGTAATTTTTGCTTAAAAAGCCCTGATTGTACAGAATATGAAATATTAGTTGTTTCAACAACAGATACATGATAGTCATGGTTTACTTTCCCTGTATATTATACTTAGGTCATTTCTGAATCCCCTTGGGTTCTTTTTCTATAAACAGTAATACTGTTCAGAGTCAGGCTCTCTCCACTGAGCTTCTATGCTTCTCTAAGTTAATGAAGCTGTTTCAAAGTAATAGTATTAGTATTCTATTAGTTTACAAGACACAGTTTACCTCTGACCATTGTTAGAACACCAAAATCTCAAAAACAGAAGTTTGTTTTTTTTTTTTTAAAGAACACCCAACTCTATTCTACTCTGGCAAAAATAGAGCTTAGAACAGTTTTGCTTTTAAATTGTTCAACCTTCTTTAGACATCTCTGCAGCTAATTACCTAATTGAGCATGGAGCAATATTTTCTTAACCTACTTGTTAACAATAAATCTTTAAAAGACACCATCTGCTATAGGTGTTTTAATATTTATATATATAAAATACTAGTGATATTGTTATAAAAGAGCCACTGTCACAAGTTGTTGATATACTATATAAAATGATGGTGGAAAATAGTTTCTGCTTATGGAATTGTTGGCCTTTTCCATTTGTTTTGATTTTTCATTGACAAAACATTTTTTTTCACAGCCCAGCCAATGCACACCTTTCCTTTTTGATTTCCTTAATTCATTATTTTGTATAAAAATTATTTTTATTGTACCAATATTTATAGGACATAAACTAAAAAAACAACTACAATAACATATATGGCCTATCCTTATTATCATTCTTTCTTATAATTTTTCTGGCTAATCTTGCTTATTTGTATATACTTTGCCGAGCTCCCAAAATGTTTTCAAAAGTGTTTTGACTAGAATTTAGAGAAAGCTTGGAATAAGGAATATCACATAAGTTCAATGTTTTGAGTCAAGAGACTAGGGAAGTTTTATCATGAGCTTAGCTAAATAAATATGCTATTTGACAGAGGGGAAAAAGTTAAAAGAAAAGTTTGTTTACTCTTCCCATGCCAATTATATATTAATGTCATTTTGTGCCATATTATATTTTAGTTCTGGTAACACCGATTTGTTCAATTGCAAATACTCAGCATGCAGTTGTACACGCCAAACTTATACCCAGGGAAGATGATGGCAATGCTGAACATGTAGATTTGAGAGTCACCAGAAATGACCATTGAAGCAGTTAATATCCTCAAGAGACAGTAACTAATCAGTCTAGACCAAGAACAGCAAAAAAGTGAAGTTTCAATCTTAAGGCACCCTTTAATTTAGAAAGCTAGAGAAGGACTCAAGCTCAAGGAATTTAGGTTGGACATGGGGAGATGAAACCAAAGCAAAAGAAGCGGGAGGAAAGAGTTTCAAAAAAAGGTAAAATATTAAAGAGACTCAACGCTGGAGATGGTCAATATTCAGGGAATTTAATTATTTGTAAATTACTAGTAACCTTTGACATAGCATATTCTTATAAAAAGTAGAAATTTAGGAGTTAGTCTGTGACAACGCAAAAGAAGATGACAAACTTCCACCACTGTTGATGGGAGTTAATTGTCAACAGAAGAAAAAACAGGGTAGTATGTACACAAGGCTGAAATGCTGCAAAGTGATTAAGGAAACAGAAAGCTCCAGAGGAGCTAACAAACAGATTCTACAAGAAAGGGCATGATAGATATAATTGTATCACTTCAAGTATTTGATCTTAATTATTTTACAACACTATCCTGTAAAAACAGATACAAAATTTGCATCTTATACATATCTCCTACTTAAATCCCTCTCTCATCTTTTTAGAATAATACAACATACAATTAGTAGCATATCAGCAGTTTCAAGGACGCATTCTTATATGCCACTAATTCTGCCATTTCAAGGACACATAATTTTCAACACTTTAGAAAATCTCTAGCCAAAATTTACAGGAAATGGAACATGTGGATTCCTTTTGTAATTAAAGACACTTTGTATGTATAAACTGTCTTCTAGAACAGTGGTCCCCAACCTTTTTGGCACCTTGGACTGGTTTCAAATAAGAAAAGTTTTCCACTATAAAGTGAGAAACGAGCAGAAGTGGGTGCCAGGGGAATGGTCTAGGGATGAAACTGTTCCACCTCAAATCATCAGGCATTAGTAGATTCTCACAAGGAGCGTTTAACCTAGATCCCTTGCATGCGCAGTTCACAGTAGGATTCACACTCCTATGATAATCAAATGCTGCTGATCTGACAGGAGGCAGAGCTCAGGCAGTAATGCTCACTCCCCTGCTGTTCACCTCCTGCTGTACAGCCCAGTTCCTAACAGGCCACAAACAGGTACTGGGGATTGGGAATGTCTGTCTTACAATATAAGATTGTATAAATTACTCATATTAAAGGAAAGCTAGTACGCCCTTTCTTAACTCAAAGCTAACCCTTGTGTCAGACAGGTAGTCTGTACAGAATTCTGTGCAATTTGTGGCAAAGAGATCATATCATCATCCTAGCAATAAGAGGAGGTTGCAAACAATGGAGCTATTGGATAATGCTTAATAAAACACAACAAATGATGTTCAGGACTGGAAAACTGAAATTTCCTCTAGTAGAATGTTTCCAGCTTTCACTTCTCATTCAGCAATTGACAACACATCAAGCACAGCTGACAATGTCAAGGACTGATATTTATGGAATTGGAGTTGTCAATGTTAATTTACTGTTAAAAAAAATCCCATCGATGTGTTTTATAATCTTTCATTTATTTTATTTTATTAAAGATTTCTTAAAGCTTTTTATTATATGTTGACAAATTATAGTTGCATATAGGGGTAAAAAGTGCTGTTACGATTTTTAATATAATATAAAATGATTAAATCAAGCCAATTAACATATCTATTATCTCAAATATAACATCTTTTGTGATGAGAACATTTGAAATGTACTTAGTATTGAAACATACAGTACTAAATTATTCTCTATTTGCCTTGCTCTGCAACTGATCAAAAAAAAATCAAAGTTATTTCTCCTATCTGACTGAGGCTTTTTAACATTTAAAGCAGAAGTACTTTAGGGGACATCTGATAAATATCTGGAAATATCACATGCTTCTCACAGAATTCTTTGTCACCTTGGTTAGGTGAATGTGATGATCAGGAAAAGGCAACCAATCATCCCCTACTCATGATAGGTATGCTCATTCGTAATCCTGTCCTCTTTTGTGTGAACTGAACCAAGTGATTTGCTTCTCAAGCAAAAGATATGGGATGTCACTTTGGAATTAAGCCATAAAAAAATGTCATTTCCGTCTTGTTCACAATCTCTTTGGTATTTCTTACTCTTTTGATCTGATGAAACAAGCTTCCATGTTGTGAACTGCCCTATAGAGGAATCTACTAGGAAAGTAGCTAAAGGTAGCATACAGACCACAGCCAGTAAAGAATGGAAATCCTCAGTCCAAACAGTTTCTGAGAATCTGAAACCTGGTAAACTGCATGACTGAGCTTTGAAGTGTCCATGGTTGCATCCCTAATGAGAGCGCGGCTCCAGCCAAGACCTCTAATGCAGCCTTGTGAGAGAATTTAATGCAGAGGACTCTGCTAAGCCACTCCCAGATTTCTGACCTAAAGAGAATGTGAAGTAATAAATGCAATATTGATGTAAGCCATTAATATTTGGGCTAATATGATAAACGTGCTTACTTAGCTCATGGTCTATAGATCACTATCACTTTTTTAAAATGGAGTTCATCTCTAGAGTAGTCATTCTCAACAATAAAGACTATAGCATCAACAACAAAAGACAAAAGTTATTTTAATAAATCATCCCTGAATGATCCAGGAACTATTCTTCATAATAATAATTCAAAATGTAGCTAATCTTTCACTCATCCATAAGCTATCCTTGACATAGTTTTTTTCTATGACTTTCCATTGTATTAACAGCACCAAAATTATAAAATTTGTTACAGTAACTTAATGAGAAATTTTTAGATACCAAATACCTGAACTGTTGTCTTCATTCTATAACCTTGAGAAAGACATTTTTTTCTGTCCATAAATTTCAATGTTTAAATCTTGAGGAAATTGAATCTTCTTGATCTTTGCTATCTGACATAGGCATCACTAGCCACATATTACTATTTGAATTTAAATGTAAATTAATTAAAAAATTTAGATCCTTAGCCATCCTAGACATATTTCAAGTGCTCAATAGTCACATGTCACTAGGAGTTATCGTAGTAGGCAGCACAAATATAAAACATTTATATTGCACCAGAGAGTTCCATTGGGAAGTGCTAGCTAGGCAATCACTTAAACTTTCTGTCTTTCTTAATATTACATAATAGTTTACACTGAATTTGCAACTGCTGAAAAACTATATATGTAAATATAAGTAATGCATAAGTATTTGTTAGATAAGTATTTATCCACAAGGTTGGGACTGGAACCTATACATATTTTTTTACCACTAGAGATAAGTACTGCTCACTTGGTCACATTACCATTTAAATAGTTCTTTTTTTTCCAGCAGGCCTAATATTTTAATATTTAATAATTTCACAGTCGTTTTCGAGGTTAACTATTAGTATATAGCAAAAATTAATAGCTATTGCTATGTAAAGTTCTGTGCTTTGAGAAAACATAATTCATATAAGCAGCACAGAATTTGTTACAATGTTATTACACTCACTATAGTTGTTCTACTGAGTCATCTGCAATTGTTTACACATAATTTGAAGTATATGTCAAATTTATCCTTGACAATTAAGTACAGTTTTTTAATGTAGCACTTTTTGTTAAGATGAATTTATTTTCAGTCATTCAAAATTTTATTTTCAGTGGTTACCATGTAGCAATCCATGAGACATAAATAATATTACAAGCAATGTAATTACATTAAGCAATTTATATGTCAGTGATATATTTGTAGAAATAGAAAGACGTGGTGGTATTAGAATTTTTAAAATATAATTTTAGTTACTTTTAGAAATTGCAAAACACAGCATTTTTTAAATATATACTGGTAAAATTTCAGCCCAGACTGCCATCACTTTCTGCATGGACTACAGCAATAACCAAGTAATAGCTTCAATTGCATCTCTTTCCCAAATTATGACCAAAGACTCCTTTTTAAAATGTATATATGATTGTGTCAAACCTTAAATAAAACTCTGATTGCTTTCTGTTGTTCTTGAAATAAAAATAAACTTTTTTTTTTTTTCTTGAGACCAAGTCTAGTTCTGTGGTCCAGTGCAGTGGCACAATCTCAGCTTACTTCAACCTCCACTTCCTGGGTTCAAGCGATTCTCCTGCCTCAGCCTCTCTGAGTAGCTGGGATTACAAGCACCCACCACAGTACCCAGTTAATTTTTCTACTTTTAGTAGAGATGGGGTTTCACTATGTTGGCCAGGCTAGTTTCAAACTCCTGATATCAAGTGATCTGCCTGCCTTGACCTCCCAAAAGTGCTGGGATTACAGGTGTGAGCCACTGTGCCCAGCCAAAAAACCCCAAACATTTAACATAGTCAAGAATGCCCAGAATGGTTGGATCTCTACTCCCATCTTCTAGCCCATCTGATACCACACTTGCTCCCCTTCTTTCCATCCCAGCCCAATGGCTATCTTTTAGACATTTATACATCCTGTGCTTCTTCTCAATGCAGTAGCCCACCATAAAATGCTCTCTCTTCCATACCCATTATGCTGTTTTCTTCCCATCTTCACATTGTAAACTCTTATCCATCCTTTAGATCTTGCCACAGTATTACTTTCTCAGAGAAACTCTTCCTGAACCCACTGACCAAGAGAAATCTTGTTTTAGATTTTATAACATCACAAGCCTCTCCATTAGGACCATTAACCTGTTCTTCCTAAGGACTGTCATTAATTGAGATTTTGCATTGGATTGGGTACTTTTTAACAAACAAATAAAAGTAGTCCATGCATGGACCAATGGCCCTGAAAAGGAGATTATTATTAATATATTATTCAATTTTGGATAACAGAAGAAAAATACAGAGTATAATTCTTACCTAAGTTACTCAGATTGGCATTGCATTAAGTGCACCTATGTCCCAAAGTCATAGGTGAAATTGAGTGGAGCAGGCAGAGTACATCCTTTCTCTGAGAATGGATTTAGACTAAAAATGTTGTAAAAAAAAATAAGGTCACATATCCCTTTGGTTATTGCTAAAATAAAAAGCACTGGAGAAAACATCATTATGAGACACTTAGAAAAGTAAAACAAAAGAAGATATGTTGTCTCCAAGATTTCCTATTCCACCAAGCGATGGTACAGACTCTATCCTCCAACCTCAAATCCTAAACCCAGATTCATCCAATCATTCACTCCCTGTGAGCGCTTAGATATGTCTCTAGCATGTCCTATACCCCTTCCCAACCAGATGTGCTTGTGCTCACTTTTCTCTAGAGTTAGTTCAAACTACAATGCATTAGATCTCCAACATTCTAAGCCAATTTGATAAGATTATAATTGTAATCAATTTAAATCATTTTCACGTAAATGCATCATCCTATAACATAATTAGCATAAATCCTACATTTATAAAGACAGCCTACTCTAATATTTATTCCAAAATTAGCAATGGTTTACAATGGATATTATAATCATCTTATCTACCTAAAAATAAATAAGTTACAGCTGATCTCTTATTATGGAATATTATTATAGTTCACATTTCTAAAAACTAATTTTTAAAGTCTCACAACCACAATTTTTATTATAGCCAGAAAATATATTGTAACATGTCATACAGCTTTACTCAAATTTAGTTTATTAATTTTCACTAATGTATTATCTTTATTAACATAGGGCACTATTTAGATTGCATTTTTACTGCGCACAGTTCCATAGAAATTTGGAAAACAAAATTGATGTGGAATGATGGAGACTTTAAACAATTTAAAGTATTAATGAAGAAAATCTAGTCTCCAAAGCAGTATTTTATATAATTTTGGATGTTACATTTAAATGCTGAAAGAAATATGTAACCTTTTTCCTCATGTAAAGAACTAAATCAAGATTATTAAATTACTTAATATAAATTGTCCATAAGTTAATCTTTGAGGACAGTCTTCACTATATAGCTAATGTGGTTTTCTTGGAAGTATTTCTGCTTAAATCACCCCACATTTTACTTGATAGATTGTGGAAAACATCCATATACATAGTGATGATGAAAATAACCTGTAGTTTACTCATTTCTATTTTGAAAGACAGGACATAATGTTACTGAATTGAGAAGACTCATTTCAGTAAATAAGTTTCATTATGTTGGACTTATCACCCTGTCAACTGTGAACTTCTTTTCATTAACCATACATCAAATATGTAACATTTATTCAACAATTAGTGGTTTCTAGACACTATGCCAAACACTTTACATTATTTATCTCACATAAGTCTTAGACACCCTCTGTGAAGTTGATATTATTACGGCGCAAAATTTATCAACAAATAAATAAAGATTTATCATGTTTAAGTAACTTGCCCAAACTGATAGCATGTCACCACACTAGACTCAAACTGAGGTCTGTTTCCTTGGCAGTCTGAGCTCTTAACCATTACACTCTATGGCGTATTTTAAAAGCAACACTTTCATGCTAAGATTTTGCACTATTACATTGAAAAGCCTAAAAATACACATATCCAAAGATATGAAACCCATTTCTCAATATTTTTAGAAACTAACTTGCCCTAAATTATTTTACAGCTCTATTTTTGTAACTGTGGATTAGACTCACGGCTTTTCCATTACATGCTTTGCCGATGACCTACTGCAGCAGCACTGTGATATTCTTATCCTGTTAGAGTCCACTGTGTCTGCAGCGATATATATGCTAGTCTAGATATGTATGGCAGCTTTCTGGGTGGCTACTGGACCTATTCCAAATGGAAAGCTATTGAACAATATGTGATGATTTAATTTAAGCTTGTCACCTCAAATAAACATGACTGTGGACAGGGTAAATCTTCATTATGCAAAAGCATGAACTGAGTTTAAGAGGTTTCTTCTATAAAAAACCTATCTCACTCAGAGTGATTTCGTATTGCTGACTGCTCTAAGTATCACTCAATACTTTTTCAGTTGTAGGGCAAATACTTTTTGAGTTCTAGGGCAAATCTTGAAGCCTTTCTGTGAATCACCTGTAAAATGAAGAGATCAAAAATAATGGGAATAATTCATTGCGCATTACTCATGTTTTAAAAAATATTTAAATAATTTAAATATATTTAATATATTATTTTAAAATATATTATTAATATCTAAAAGTTATCAAAATGTCATTATTATAATGTTGAACTTTAAAAAATCTACCCTCTTAAAATATATGTCATTCACACCACTAAAATCAATGTTGACTTTGTTGTATTTCTTTGAGTAAGCCAAAACTACTGCTAATACAAATACGGATAGTTTACTGCAAAGGACAGTTTATGCTAGACACAAATTTAGTTTATGTACATTTGTTTTAGAATATCAATCCTGGAATTATGTTTTGAAGAATGCTTTCCATCTTTGCACGTACTATAATTATGATTTTCTAATATAATTATTATGCCTTGGTTTTCACTAACAATTACAATATTTAAAGAGCCTTTCATTCTAGATATTAAAATACAACCATCCCAGAATATGGAAATCTGGTAAGATAAACATTATAGAGACTTCATTCACAGTCTCGGATACAAATCATACATGTATACATAAATTTTGGAGATCATTTTACTCTCACTATGCTCAGCTTTGAAATACTTCAGATTGGTGATGGCATGAAATACTTTAAAAGCCCACTGTTTGTAAATGAATCCAAAGATATCATGTCTCATGTTAAAAATAGTTAGTCGTCTAGATCTTTAATAGTAATCACTGAAGACATATGAAGGCGACGACTTTGGAGTTTGAAAACCTGTCCATTTCTGAGTCATTATTCCTAACATTTGCTTCAGATTCTTTATTGTTATAATCACTGGAAATTAATATATAATACAATATATGATGTTAGTATGCTTTTAATAATATATATGATATTAGCATGCTTGTAAATTCAAAATCATGTATCCTTTCAAGGTTGAAGTATATTTGTAACCAAGAGAGCTAATCCATAATTTAATTTTAGTCTGCTAATGCAGCTTTATTTCTATTCGTTTTTTTTCCGAGCCTGTTTAAGAAAAGAATGCAGCATTTTCAACAATAAACCTCACTTTATGGTTGTAATCTTTTTAAGTATCAGTTTATTTTTTGTATATGGGACAAGCTCTGGACCTAACAAACTTGTTCTAAAAGAAATTAGTGGTCTCTTAGTGAGTTTATTAAGTTTATTAACTCCCTATATTGAGTTGGGGAGTCTTCAGCCAAACCCTCCCAGCACCTAATTAACAAAATCTGGGAAGTAACTGACTGGTACTTGGATCTCAAGATTTTCATATGACCTAATTCATTAATTCCAGTCATGTTTTTAATATTAGAAAATTCCAAAATTTATGTCATTTTAAGGCTATTTTTGGAGGCAGGGATATAAATTACTGTTGCCAGTTAGAAAATTCTAACTAATGATTGTTAAAACGTTAACTTGTTTTGTGAACACATATTTGCAGAAAAAATGATTCTTTGCCAATTCTGATTTCAATAACTCGTCCTATTAGTTAAACAACATATTATTATTACACTATAGCTTGTGGATAATAAACCACTCAGAATTTTGACAGAAAAAGGAATCAGAACAAAAGATATGATTATATTTAGAATCTCAGAGATGTTTATCATACATAAAACCTTGTAAATATTTGCCAGTTTTAATCTACAAGTTACAAACTGCGCTTGATTTAATTTATCATCAAATGTGGATCATCTAATACATGTTAATCAACCTTCATGAAATGTCATTGTGCTTAATACTGCAAAGGATACAAATAAATGTGAATTATAGGCCTTGTAGTCAAGAAGTAAAATGGAAATAGCAACGCAAGGGTAAAAATATCTTCAGTAGCAGATAGTATATAATTTCTAACTATGCTATTTTGAGTGTAAGAGCTGTAGGAGTTAACAAGACTAAAATTTTATTGAGTGAATGTTATCAGAGGAATCTTCTTGGATAATTTGATGTTTGAGTCAAGTCTTACATGCTAAGTAGAAGAGAAAAGTTTTAGATGAAACAAGCACAAGCTCAAATACTGCTGTAAGAAAATACAAAGTCATTAAAGACTCAGAAGTATTTACGGAACTGTGGGTTCATCCAAAGAAATTGTGGGTGCTCTGAGATCCATTCTGTACAGAAGCCTAGCCAGTATCAGCTAGAATTTCATATTTAGATTCTTGCTTGTTATATAGGAAGATGTTTTGCCTATACATAACAGCCCTGGGGTCAATTTAAGTGAGCTAGTAAAATCTAGCAAAAGTCAATGAAGTGAAAAATATCTATGTTTAGCATTATTCTTGGATTTGGCTTGAGTGTCAGCTCTAAAATAGATACTGAAAAATCCAGCAAAACCTTTCTTATGATAAAAGTTTCCTTGAATAAAAAAAGAGCAAGCCTCACTTTACAAATTTTAGAAGATATTAAGTAGACATCACAATGCTCTCTTTACTGCAGACGAGGACTGTAACGGCTGCAGCCTTAAAAAGATTTTTTTTTTTCTGGTCTGCCATGACTAACAGTATCAGATTTAAGACATTTTACTATTCACATAAAGTGCTGCCCTTCACTGAATTTCACATATATATACCCATTAGTGAAGGGAGACAAAGCTATTTGCCAGATGTTATTTATAATTAGTCCGCATGACTTTTTGAATTATCTATAAAAACAGGTATGGAGATTGAGGTGCTAGATGACACAAAAGATAGCTGTACTTTTGAAAACATGGTCTATACTTTTCTTATGATAATCTCAGAGAAATAATTTTAAATGTGATAAGATTAAATAAGCTGATGAGCAGAAGGCTATGAATATTTGGACCAACATAGAAGAAAGGTAAAATTGTCTTGGGTCAAAACTACTCATTAACAAGAAAAGTATTATAGGAGCTGGAATTTAGCTTTCTTCCAATTTTTAAAAATAAACCAGAAACTCAAAACCAAATAATGACAACAAGAAAAAAAGAACCCTGTCTTGATATTTAGCTTTGTGGCATGCATAGTCTCCTTAGTCATAATATGACTGACTATACAATGGATTCTGATGTCACCATAGTGATATTAAAAGAGGATCTCACTATAGTAAATATTCAAATACCTTTCTATATTTTGAGAAAACATATTAAAATGATACTGAAATTAAATAGATGAGAAAGAAAGGTAACTGGTACATTTAAGGATGGAATTCGTTTCCACTTTATATAGGTTAACCACTTTGTGTAAACATTTATTATATATGTCATCATATTTTAGGATACAATTTCTGCAAAGTTCCACAAGATACATTATTTTTTTATTCCTGTCTTTTCTAAGATAAAAACCTGCAAAGCAGAAAAACAATTTGTTGGTTAGAGAATAATCTCTCTTCCACTTTATGATAAAAATTTTAAAAATTACTGGGAAATCACAATATTCAGAAAGCCCTTTTAAAATTGACTATAAGTCAATCAACAAGGACTTATTGGGTTCCTATATTGCTCTCAGCATAAGATTTGAATCTTCCCTTCATTACACTCACTAAACTATGATAACTGCAAAAGCAGATTTGAGGAAAATAAGTTTCTTATATCAGCAAACTTATTATGATTAATATTATGGTATATGTGCAAGTGAAATGCATATATCTACAAGAACACACATTATTAATAATATTCTAATACTGGAATCATCCCAAATATTTAAAATATAATGAATAAATAAATTGTGGTATATTCCCAAATAACATACTATGCAGCAGTTTTAATAAAAGAACTATACATTCACACCATGAAATAGTTGAAACTCATAAATAAAATATTCAGCAAAAAAGGCCAGGCATAAAACAGTATGTGCACTATACATATGAAGTGCAAAAATAAGAAAATATAATGCATTGTGTTAGAAGTTAGGTTATGTTTTCTTTTGAGGAGTAGTAATTAAAGAGAGTCATTGCAGATTTCTGTGGTGTTGGTAATATATTTTTGACCTGCATGCTGATAACACGGGTAATTTACTTTGTAAAAATGAATAAGCCATAAACCAATAATTCATGCTTTATATGTAAATGTAATATTTCAGTAAAAATTTCAAAAACTTGCCTTTTAGCTGGGCATGTGGCTCAAATCTGTAATCCCAGCACTTTGGGAGGCTAAAGTGGGTGGATCACCTGAAGTCAGGAGTTCAAGACCAGCTGGCCAACATGACGAAACCCCATCTGTACCAAAAATACAAAAATTAGCTGGGCGTGGTGCATGTGGCTGTAATGTCAGCTACTCGGGAGGCTGAGGCAGGAGAATCACTTGAACCAAGGAGGCAGAGGTTGCAGTGAACTGAGATCATGCCACGGCACTTCAGCCTGGGTGACAGAGTGAGACTCTGTCTCAAAAAAAATTAGGGAAAAATAACATTTGCCTTTTAATGTCATAGTTTTAATGGCATGGCAGTCACATACAAATAAAAACAGTAAATTTCTTCTTAGCTACTTAAAAGTTAGACAAGGAAAAGATGTATTCTGAAGTTATCTTTGTTTTGACATTTTATTAGCTTTCATATTTTCATAAAAAAATTATTTTTAAATTTTGCTAAGTAAACATGAATACATGCCCTTATACAAGCCTGCAAGTCTAAGCAATTAATATTTTCATTTATCATTTTGTTCCTCTCTGTGAACTTCATATTGTGTGTTTTTCATCCTGTAAACATCATTATGGTTCATAAATCTTTTCACTGACTAGAGACTAAATTTATTTTACAAAAGTAAGAAACTGTCACTTTAGGCAGTTTGAAAAATATTGGTGTTATAAAGAGATAGTTACTATTTTTGTGGCTATCTACAATCACTTGAATAATATACTTTGCCCTCAAGGAAGAAGGTCATAATTACCAACTCTCCGCTTTTTGAGTAAGGACTGCATATATTGACATTTTTCCCAAGAACATAGTTGGGAGAGGGAATAAAAAGGGATAACTTAACAGTGGGGAAGTCTGATAGACACTACTTTAGTCAGGTGATCAGGGCTAACATTGACAGTGACAACTCATGTTATGACTGAAGTTGATGTCAATGACTACTGAGCAAATAGAACAGAGACATCCTCCTTAAGTCATGGCTTAACCAAAGAACATTATGTAACGGGACTAAGGTACATTGAAATAGTAATTGAAGTTTAAGTTGTTACCAGATTAAAACAGATATAAGACATTTTATGTAAGCTCCATGGTAACCACAAAGGGAAAAAAACTCTAGTAGGAAAACAAAATATAAAAAAGGAAGAAATCAAAACATATCACTATAAAAATCAACAAATCACAGGAACACAGCAAGAAATAAATAATTGAACAAAAGAATTATAAAATACTCAGAAAAGAGTTAATGAAATGGCAACGTCAAATAGTTATCAATGACTACTTTAAATGTAAATGTATTAGATTCTCCAATCAAAAGATAGAAAGTGACTGAATAAATAAAAAACAAGGTATAGCAATGTGTTGACTAGAAGAGACTCATTTTAGTCTTGAGGAAATACATAGAGTTAAAGTGAAGAAATGGAAAAAGATAGTTTATGCAAATAGCAACCAAAAGACAGCAGGGTTGCCATTCTTATACCAAACAAAATAAACTTTCAGTCAAATTTTATAAAGATACAAAGCACATCACTATATAATGATAAATGGGTCAATTTGTCAAGAGCATATAACAATTGTGAATACATATATATATTACAGTACATAAATATATGAAGTAAATATTAACAGAATTGAAGGAATGGAGCTAACAACAATAGCACAGAACTTTAATGCCCCATCTTCATCAATGGATTGATTATTAGGCAGAAGATCAATAAGGAACGGCTGACTTGAATAACCCTATAAACCAAATGGGCCTACCAGACATATACAGAGCATTTCACCCAACAGCATCAGAATATACATTTTTCCTCAAGTGCACACAAAATATTTTTAAATATAAATACTGGAAGCATAATACTGGAAAAATAAAAGGTATCCAAATTGAAAAGGAACAAATTAAATTGTTCCTGTTTGTAGAGGACATGATTTTATTCACAGAAACCCTTAAAGATTCCACCAAGAAACAGTTAAAAGAAATAAACATATTTGGTAAGTTGAAGAATACAAAATCTACATACAAAAATTAATAGTGTTTCTATACACTAACAACAAACAATTCAAATAAGAAATTTGAAAAATTAGCCCATTTACACTAGTGTCAAAAAGAATAAAATACTTAGGAATAAATTTAACTGAAAGGTGAAAAATCTATACACTGAAAAAATAAGGCATTGATGAAAGAAATTTATAAAGACACAAATAAGTGGAAGGGAAGTGCCATGGAAGGGAAGAATCAATAATGGTAAAATATTTACACAACCCAAAGTAATCTTCAGATTTAATGTTATTTTTTGTTAAAATTCCAATATTTTTTTAAGACTCATCATGTTCAAAGCAATCTTGTGAAAAAACAACAAAGCTGGAGGCATCACACTTTCTGATTTCAAACTATGTTACAAAGTTACAGTAATCAAAATAACATAATACTTGCAAAAGGACCCAGACACCTGGACTAATGAAATAGAATACAGAGCCCCCCAAAAAACATGCCCAAATATGTTCAACTAATCTTTGACAAGAGCACAAAGAATACACAATAAAGAAAGGATAGTCACCTGGGCATGGTGATGTGCAGCTGTAATCCCAGCACTTGAGAGCCTGAGGCAGGTGGATCACTTGAGCCAAAGAGTTCAAGACCAACTTGGGCAAAATGGAGAAGGTCCATCTCTACAAAAGAAGAAAAAGAAAATTCAGCCATGCAGGGTAGCATGTACCTGCAGTCCCAGCTACTTGGGAGGCTTAGGTGAGAGGATCACCTGAGGCCAGGGAGGTTGAGACTGCAGTGAGCTGTGATCTTGCCACTGCACTCTAGTATGAGCAACAGAGTAAGACTCTGTCTCAAAAAAAAAAAGGGAAAAAGGAAGGAATAGTCTCTTTAATAGATAGTGGTGAAAAAATCGCATATCCACATGCAAAGTAATAAGGTTCGACTCTTGTCTTATAACATATGCAAACATTAACTCAAAATGTATTAAAGACCTAAAGGTAAGATCCAAAATTGTAAAATCCCTAAAAGTAAACATTGGGGAAAAGCTCCTTGATGTTGGTTTTGGCATTTTTTTTTCTATGACACCAAAAGCACCAGCAACAAAAGAAAAAATAAACAAGTAGAACTACCTAAAACTAGCTTCTGCAGAACAAAGGAAATAACAAAAAGAAAAGGCAACCTACAAAATGGTTTTAACCACCTGTGTTTTAGCAAGCCCTCTACATGGTGCCAATGTACAATACATTTTGAACAAAACTGTTATACTGAGTTAGAATCAGGTACTTTAAATGCATTTTTGGAGAAAAGCTGTACAATAAATCAATGATATGATTAAACAGATTGCAATCTCACTGTACAATTGAAAATAAAAGAGGCAGAAAACAATATTAACTCGGAGGGTCACTGAAGCACACAGTAGTTATTTATCCCAAATCCATTTATCTTTCCTAAGGAAAATTCCAATTTGTCTCAGTTCCATACCATAGGACAACCATGTAAACCAGTTCTAGCCAATGTGCTATAAACAGATGCAAGTGTTTTTATGTTTTTAAAAGCATAAAAGCTCAGCCGATATGTTTCTTTTGACTCCCCCACCCTCTTCTTTTTTGGCATGTGGATGGCTTGCCTACAGGTATAGTGGTCATTTTGAAATGACCGGAATGGAAGCCATATGCTAAAGATGGCATGGGAGAAAACTCAAAGCTGGCTGGGGACATTTTTGACATCATGAGCATGACATAATTTCATAGGCCCACTATGACTTATCTTCAAACTTCAAAGTAAATTCTTATTTGGGAAAGCCACTGTCATCTCATGCAATTTGGACGCAATCCTAACTAATATAGCAAATGATACAGAAGGTTCAATTTCAGTCAGATAAAAGAAGTTCAATAAAATGAGACGTGGAAAAGGGAGAAGTGAGAGATATAAAATGTATATGGCACAAAAGAATACAGATTGACAAAGATCAATAAGAAATGACATTCCATTCAATTGGTGCTTTAGATGCTCTAAATTTAGATTTGAATTTTCCTTACTACTCTGTTATAAATGTACCTGCCAACATTAGGCTCTACAGTTGTTGAGGAACAGCCTTCGTATTTCTATTATCTAGGACGCCATCTGACAATCTTTTCACATAATCAGGAAAATGCCCCCAAATAGATGCCAGCTGCTTGTTTGTAACACAGCCACTCTTCAGACACATAGAAACAAAGTTTTAGGAAGCTAAGTAACAGGACTCCATCCTGTTTTACTGTTAACTCTTTTGGATCTTCAGATTCTCGCAGACCTTAGCCAGAATCAGAGGACTCTTTTCATGCTTGCCTACAAAATTGTAAAAAGGACAGACAAGTCCTTTAAAAAACTTTATCTCATTATTCTCTCCCAGTTCTTTTGCTGGAAAGATGACGCTCTTCAGCGCATCCCAGCTCTGCTCTCCAGTGAGTGACAGGAACTGTTTCCCCAGATAGCTGGATATCATTCTTTCACACTTTTGAGTTCTTGATTTCAGATATAGCTGTAGTCTGGTGCTGAAAAGCACTTTCCCACATGTCTTCTTACCTCCCATTACAAAGGTGGGCTCATTCAATACACTTGCTTTGTGTAATATTGTCCGTGGATGGCATTGGTGATTTCCAATCCTCCCTGGAGCCGTATGTATTCATTTCCAAAGAAAGCTTTGCCACTTGTTTTCCCCTTTCTTATAATAGCAGCAATAATTCCAGTTTTTGGCATGAAACACAAAACATCATTACTGACTACTAGATCTTGGCCAGCTTTCCACAGCCTTGTGTGTATTGTGCTTTCACCTCTGGGACAGTGGATTAAAGAAGTAACTTTTGGTAACATTTATATATAAATGTCTGAGAAAAGGAAAATGCAACTAAATGTTTACTGGGAATTTTTTATTGTTCAACAGTGTTAGGTACAAATGAAAAATTTCCTGACCTCACTACAAGGTTAGAATAAATTTTGTCTCTTTGAATGTTATGGCACAACTCTTTTCCTAAGCCATAATACATCTGCTCTGTAGCTTCCCAGCATTTTATTTAACACTAGCTAGTGAAATGGAATATATTCCAGGCAGGCCACGTAAATGGCTAATTTTTCCTCCTTTTATTTACACATTGATGTGCATATTTTCTTCCATAAAGGGTCAAAGAATTCTACATTTTACTAATAAGACGTCAGAAGACAACCATTCTCTCAGCTGCTTCTATTTTCTTAATGGAAAAGCTGAAACATAAGGCGGCTTTGATTTTTATACCTAAGTGTGATGCTCCATCTGAGCACATTTCTCCTCAAAGAGAGCAAATGGTTCTTTTGATATTTATAAGAGCTCTGTAATTCCAAGAGAATTAGATTGAAAGGGGAGCTGGAAATACAGTGCCCTGAATGCAAAGCACCAGTTCCTAAGTGTTCTTTGCTTTTCTTTTGTTATTAACTGTGTGTACTTTGCTCTTCAACTTTAACAGAAACAGTGCCAGTTCACAGGAGGCTGAAAATGTCTTGGAACATTTCAATGAGTACTTATAAAATTAAGATGTTTCCATCCACAAGTGTATCCTTGATGGTGACTCACTGAGAATTACAGGTGGCCAATTGATTAACAATACGCTTCACCAAAGTGTGACCCCTGACAGGCAGGAGCAGCCTTCCTTGGTTTGGTGTAAATCAGTACAGTTTGCTGTATGCCCAGTCCCTATAGTACTATAAAGCATCTGTAACTCCTGGCACAGTCCAGAGGTAGTAAAGTCACTATGGCATTTTGCTTCTTCTATTGGGGTAGGTGGGGGAGGGGTGTCCCTGAGAAGAAAAAGAAGCTGTTCAAGGAGGTCTCTAAATATTTCTAATGTGCATTAGAGCATGTCAGAGAGTTAGCTCCAGTACAAATGGATACTTCTGTGAAAGGGTTGGTCTCCCATATGTTTTCCACAGGTACAGTGTGAATTAATCTTGTTCAATAACTGTATAGCCTTCTGCTCCTTCAGAGGATTATTTTGAAAATGTTGCCGAAATTATTGGATGGTAGTTAGAGAATTGACATAATTATTAAAATTCACAAAACTGTACATCAAGAAAAAAGTGCATGTTACTGTATGTTAGTTGGTAATTTTTTTAAGTGAGGAGACAAACATAAATCCCTTCTTAATCAAAGGAGGTGAACTGAAAGAAAGAACACCATGGTCACAATCACGTCTTAAACTAATGCCTTATAAACTTTTGAGCATTGATGTTTTGGTAATAATTTTCATTTTCTTCATAGAAGGATATTTGTATCAAACAAATTTTTCATTTCTTGGTTAAGCAAAGTTTGGGCTTATTAACAATAGTTAATTTATTTGAATGAATACATAAATTCTGGATGAGGAACCTTGATTTTCTTTTATTTTCTTTCCAACTCTTATTTTAAATTCAGGGATACATGTTCAGGATGTGCGGATTTGTTACATAAGTAAACGTGTGCCATGGTGGTTTGCTGCACAGATCACCTCATCACCTAGGTATTAAGCCCAGCAGCCATTAGCTATTCCTCCTGATGCTCTCCTTCCTCTCATCCTCAACCCTGCCACAGACCCCCGTGTACACTGTTCCTTACCATGTGTCTATGTGTTCTTATCATTCAGCTCCCACACGATAAATGAGAATGTGCAGTAATCTAATTTTCTGTTCTTGTGTTAGTTTGCCGAGGATAATGGCTTCCAGCTCCATCTATGTCCCTGCAAAGGACATGATCTTGTTCTCTTTTATGGCTGCATAGTATTCCACATTGTATATGTACCACATTTTCTATATCCTATTTTGATGGACATTTAAGTTGATCCTATATCTTAGTTACTGTAAATAGTGCTGCAATGAACACACATGTGCATATATCTTTATAACAGAATGATTCATATTCCTTTATGTATATACCCAGTACAGTAAAGGGATTGCTGGGTCAAATGGTATTTCTGCCTCTAGGTCTTTGAGGAATAGCCACACTGTCTTCCACGATGGCTGAAGTAATTTATACTTCCAGCAACAGTGTAAAAGCATTCCTTTATTCCACAACCTAACCAGCATCTGTTGTTTTTTGAGTTTTTAAAAATAGCCATTGGGACTGGTGTGAGATGGTATCTTATGGTGGGTTTCATTTGCATTTCTCTAATGATCAGTGCTTTTTTAGTGTGTTTGTTAGCTTATACACTGAGAGTTTGGCCTTCTCTGGTTTCAAAGTAGTAATTAATATAGTAGAAATAATGTTGAATTATAAGTGAATTGAATGACTTGATTTTATTCTTCATTTTAATATTTATGCACTGAATGGAATTCTGTAAAGCACTTGAGTTCTTGAGTTCACATTCTATAATCTATAAAATAAGAGTCCTAACATCTTATTCACCTAACTTCAGCAGATAAGTTTCAAGTAACGTTTAAGTGAAATCAATTTATAAAACTATAGAGACAGATTATGCCATTTTCTTTTAGACATATGTGGAATACTTAAAAAATGTACCATGTCTTACATAACTAGTGATGACTCAAACTTCCAAATGTAATAGTATAGAGATTTTATAAGAAAATGCCATGAAATAATAAGTTACATTCAAATTTTTTTAAAGTACTGTAAGCCCTTAATCTTTAAGGTAAAAAGCAATGTCTAATGGACATTTAAATAAAAATTAGGACCAAAATTGATTAAAACACAAAACTGCATTTTAAAATTTATGGTAAATAGCTGAAGCAGTACTTAGAACTTTACTAAAACGTGTATTAACAAAAGAAAAATTAAAAACAGCCAGCATAAATATAAATGTTTAAAAGCAAACCAGTCGGCAAAGACCAAATTTTTAAATAAAAGAATAAATAATGTAGGTATGAGCAGAAATCAATGAAATAGAGAAACACAACAAAAATGATAACAAAATCAATTTTAACAACACCAAATATTTTTTTGGAAATATAAATAACATAGAAAAATCTATGGTTAAAAAAAAACATGAATAAAAGAAAAAGAAGCAACAAACAAAACAGAATATGAAAACTAAATAGCTGCAAAAACAAAACAAAACAAAACAAAAAACACAAAACCCAAACACTAAAAACATAATACGAAGGATTTTTTTTTTTCTCCTTGGATATAGAAAGCCACAACAGAACACTGTCCCCACCCAACAATGTGTAGAATCTACATAATGTTACTTTTTATTTCTCGACCCCAAAGTATACCTGAGGTTACAAAGCAACTTAATTTCAAAATGTCCAAGTCTTTTTTGGGAGAGATAAGACCAGTGAACTATTTCACACATGAAAGGGCACAGAAAGGAGAAATAGTAGCCATAAAAGTGAACAAGAAAAATAAAATAAAGTACAATTTTCAATAAATTTCTAAAGACCAAGTGTGTTTAACACATCAGATTAGGATATCTGAAAGCCCAGGCACTAGAACAGTCATACCCACTCGTTGATTCTTGTCCAAGGCCTCTTCCGGGTGCTTATAAGAAAGATCAGGGGCAGAACAAGAGATACAGACTTACATTGTGGTACAGGCCTTCAGGAGGTGATTAATGCTTGCTGTGGAAAAGACGCAGAGGTCTGCTTCCCTGGATCCTTTTCTTCTACAGAGAATAAAACTCAAGTCTCTGAAAGAAGGGCAACAAACTCTCTGACCCAAAATATTCATTCTCCGATCCATTGTTCATGTGGGAAAGGTGTAAGCAAAGCTCTTCTACTCAAAAAGATAAACAAAATCTAGAAAACTAGGGAATTTCATCAGAGAAAGGGAAACATTTGACCTTTGAACCACATCGGTTTGAACTATGTGGATCTATTTATAAGCTGATTTAAATGTGGTATATTTTTTCTCTCTGCATACATACATCTTTTTCCAATATAAGCCTGTTTTGCCTGCATTGAATATCTGTTGTTTAGTGTAGCCACCTTCATCAGTTATATTAAAAGACCTGGATAACTTCTTACAGCTTCTCCATCAAAAGTGCTCCCCCTTGCACTTTTATGTTATGGGACATCTTCTTTCCTTAAACGTCACAAATCAATCTCTGCTAGCTTCACATTCTTCAGCTTCCTCTCCTCTCTCAGCCTTCACAGAACTGAAGAGAGTTAGGGTCTTGCTCTGGATTAGATTTTGGCTTAATGGAACCTTGTGGCCTAACCAGATCAGTAAAAGCTTTTCCATAGGGCTGTTTCACTTTCTTATTACTTTTATAGTTTTCATCATGCCTTTTTCACTAAGCTTCATCAATTCTAGCCTTGATTTAAAGTGAAAGACACATTACTCTTCCTTTCACTTAAACACTGGACACTGTAGGGTTATTTGTTGCCTTAATTTCAATATTGTTTTGTCTTGGAATAGGGAGGTCTGAGCAGAGGGTGAGAGACAGGGGAATGGCTGGTTGGTGGAGCAGTCAGAACATATACACATTTATCTATTAAGTTTGACACTTATATGAGCATAATTTATGGCAGCCCAAAAGAATTAAAACAATAACATAAAAATTATTGATCATAGATTACCATAAAAGGTATAATAATAATTAAAAAGTTGAAGCATTGAGAGAATTATCAAAGTGTAGCACAGAGACACAAAATCAGCACATTGTTGGAAAAAATGGCCCTGACAGACTTTCTCAATACACAGTTTCCCAAACCTTTAATTTGTAAAAAGTCAACTATCTGCTAACTATAATAAAATTAAATGTAATCAAATGACAGCAGGCTGGGCACCGTGGCTCATGCCTGTAATCCCAGCACTTTAGGGGGCCAAGGCGGGTGGATCATGAGGTCAGGAGTTCAAGAGTGGCCTGGCCAGCATGGTGAAAACCTGTCTCTACTAAAAACAAAAATTAGTTGGGTGTGGTAGCTACTTGGGAGGCTGAGGTAGGAGAATCGCTTGAACTTGGAAGGTGGAGGTTGCAGTAAGCCGAGATTGTGCCATTACACTCCAGCCTGGGCAACAGGAGCAAAACTCCATCTTAAAAAAAAAAGGAAAAAAAAATGACAGCAAATGGGACAATGTAGACTCAGAACAAAAAATAGTTTGAAAGTTATAACAATTCTCAATGTGTATACAACCAATAACAGAGCTTCAATACATGAAGCAAAAACTGATAGAATTGAAAGGAGAAATAGATAAAATCAAAATTATTGTTGACATTGTCAGTTATCCCCTTTTAAGAACTGATAGAATAGCTATAGAGAAAAATCACTAGGAGTATGGAAGATTTAAGCAACACTATCAACATATCCTAATTTACATTTATAGAATAATTCATCCAACAACAACAGATACACATGCTTCTCAATTGCACATAGAACATATAGCAAGAAAGACCCTGTTCGGAAATGTAAAAATTTGAAAAGATTGAAAAACAAAGAATATTCTCTAATCATGACGAAATTAAAGTAGAAATCAATAACACCAAGTGAGCAATCCTCAAAAATTTTAAAATTAGAAAACATATTTCTAAAAAACATGTGGCCAACTTCAAAGCACACAAGAAAATACTTTGATTTGTAAATAAATATTTTGAAAACAAAACAGAAAAATTTGTGAGATGCAGTTATGATTAATGAATTTATAACTCTAGATTCCTATTTTAAAACAAATTCTCAAATCAGTGACCTAATATGCTACAAAAACTAAACACAAGAACAGCAAATTAAAACCCAAAGCCAGCAGAAGGAAGAATTATTAAATAACAGCAGAAAACCAATTGTATTTGAAGTAGAAAAACAAATAAATGAAACCAGAAAAAGAGCAATGAAATTGATAAACTTCTAGTCATATTAGTTTTTTAAAAAAGAAAAAAATCACAAATTACCAATATTAAGAAAGAAAGAGGTGTTACCAACAAAGTTTCAACAGATAATAAAGCCATGAGACTATTATAAATAAAAATGCCAATAAACTTGATAACATAGATTAAATAATTTCAATTAATTTATTTAAAGGGCCAACTGACAAAGTTCATTAGAGAAGAAGTAAATACTCTAACAATTCTATATCTTTTAAAGAAATTGAGTTCAAAATTTATAACCATATACAAAGTTAAAATCCAGTCCCAGATCACATTTATAATGAATTCTATAAAGTATTTAAGGAAGAAAAAAATATACTTTCTACACTAATGTTACAAGAAAATAGAAGAAAGGAAAATATTTTTCAACTAGTGCTTTGAGTCCAGCATTACCTTGAAACAAAAATCAGTGAGATATTTCAAAAAAGAAGAAGAAAAAGAAGATGGCAAACTAAAGATGAGTATTGCTTACAGCCTTACATGCAAAGACCCTTAACACAACATTAACTAAAGGCCCTTAACACAATATTAAATACTCCATATTGTACAGGTAGCAGGCCCATGAAATAAGGTAAGAAAAAAGTAATCAAAAGCATAAAAATTGGAAAATAAAAGATAGACATTTTTTGGTAGATAATAGAATAATCCACATAGAAAATCCTGAGGAATCTACTTCATGTTTTCAAAGTGAGTAAAAAGCCACAGAACCAACTCCTTTTATGATTAATTATCACATAGCAATCATTTTCACACTCGACTTGATATTTGCTATATATTCTGTTAGATAAATTTATAATGAAATTAGTTTTCCAATAAATTGATGGGAAAAATATCCTATATTTGTTGAATCACCTAATTTCCTGATGGCACATAATAGATCACATCAAGTATATATTCATTTACACTTGGCAGTCACCTCATAGGAACTTTCCTCCTCTAGATACCTATAAAGCTCTCTGCATACTTTATCAAGTCTCATAGAAAATTTAACCTCAAAGAAGCTTTTCTCAAAAGAATGAGAACATAAGTCACAGACTGGGAGAAAATATTTGCAAAAGCCACATTCAATAAAGAATTGTTATTCGAAGTATAAAAAAACTCTTAAAACTCAACAATAAGAAAACAATGAAATTTAAACATGGGCCAAAGACCTTAACAAACTCCTCATGAAAGATTTACAGATGGAAAATAGGATATGAAAAGATATCCACATCATATGTCATCAGAGAAATGCAAATTAAAACAATGAGATAACAATACACACCTGGTTGGAAAGGTCACAGTCCAAAATCCAACAATTATCAAAAGCTGACAAAGATGTGGAGCAACAAGAACTCTCATTCATTACTGATGGAAATATAAAATGATACAGCCACTTTGGAAGACAGTTTGCTTACAAAACTAAATGTACAGTACTCTTCCCATACAAACCAGGAATCATCCTCCTTGGTGTCTACTCAAAGGAGTTGAAAACTATTGTCCACAAAAAAGCCTACACACAGATGTTTATAGAAACTTTATTTATAATTTCAAAACTTGGAAGCAATCAAGATATCCTTCAGTAGTTGAATGGATAATAAAATGCAGTATATCCATGCAATAGAATATTATTTGGTGCTAAAAAGAAATGAATTGTCAAGTCATAAAAAAAATGGAAAAATCTTAGATGCATAATACTAACTAAAAGAAGCCAATCTGAAAAGATTACATATTATATGATTGTGACTATATGATATTCTGGAAAAGGTAAAACTGTGGAGACAGTAAAAATATCAATACTTGCCAGGGGTTGGGTGATGGGGATGGTTAAATAGGTGGAACACAGACAATTTTCAGGGCAATGAAACTCTTCTGTATGACACTATGATGTTGCATACATATTATTATGCATTTGTCCAAACACATAGAATATAGAACCCTAAGAGCAAACCCTAATGTAAACTATGGGCTTTGGGTGATAATGATGTGCCAATGCAGGATCATCAGTTGTAATAAACGTACTACTTTGGTGGAGGATGTTGATTAGGAAGGCTGTGCATGTGTAGGGACAGGGATAATATGAAAAACATCTTTGTAGCTTCCTCTCAATTTTGCTGTGAATCTAAAACTGCTTTAAAAATAAAGTCCTTGGTGGGTACTACAGACTGAGAAGGATAGTGGGGGTGGGAAAAGGAATGCTTAATAGATACAAAATATAATTAGCTAGAATAAGATCTAATATTTGACAGCGCAACAGGATGACTACAGTCAACAATAATTTATTATCAATTGAACAATAATTAAGAGTATAATTGGATTGTTGGCACCACAAAGAAAAGCTACATGCTTGAGGTGATGGATACCCCATTTACCCTCAGATTATGCATTGTAAGCCTGTATCAAGATATCTCATGTACCATATAAATATATGCACCTAGCATGTACCCACAAAAATAAAAAAGACTTTAATAAATAATATAGAAAGGTTAATTTTTTTAAAAAAGGAAGGCCTTTCTTGGCCATATCTAAAGCAACCCTGTCTTACTCTTTTCCAGTCTAATACAATCTTCTATTTTTAATGTATTCATTATTATCTCAATTGCACACACACATACAAACACAGCTTTAATATTTATTGTCTGACTCTTCCAAAGAATGTAACTTTCTTGAGAGCAGAGTTGCACTTCTTTTGTTCACAGGTATATAGTATTATCAAGAATAGAGTGCACATTTGAAGCTCAACAAACCTTTGTTAAGTTAGCTAATTAATAGTTTCTCATCTCTGATATTTCTTTGTTCAATTATCCTTTGTGTACTACTTATTTCCCTTCTAGAATGTAAACACTCCAAGCCTGTTTCACTCTATGCCTGAGGTCCATGGCTTTTAAAATTGATAATTCCTTTAAAAAATGAACTTCCTTAAGATATTTTAGTCAGATTCTCTTCATGTATTTATAAAATAAATCTTTCTATGAAAGCCAGATACATTCACATCTGTCATATTTCTCTCTCTGCACCTCCATGAGAAAAGGATGGTGCTCATCATGACTTCTACAGTAAGAGTTTCCACTTAATGTCATCTTATTTGCTTACACTTTTCCACCTCATTTTTCTTCTTTTCAGGAAGTTTATTTTTGCACTGTATTACCATAATTTCTAATATTTAAAATACTATTACCATTTTCTTTTCTTCTTCCCTGTTGGTTAAGGCATAAGAACAAATAAATACAATTGATCCCCCATCAGCATAGGATGCAAATTCTAAAATATATTGTCCTGACTCCTTTTTATAAGTTAGAGTAAAAAAGAATGTTAGAAAGATAAGCAATTAAGACTTTGATCATCTAATTCCAGCCATGTCATTATTTGTGTGCTTCTTAGATAATGGCTGAATTACAAACCCAAATTATTAAAACCTCTTGCCCCAAAATGTTATATTTTCTCATCTCTTTAAGAAATAATCTACAGATTGCCCTTGACTTATGATAGTTCAATGCAATGATTGTTTAACTTTACAATGATTCAGTAGAAGCCACATTTCAATAAAATATTCAATAAATTACATGAGATATTTCACATTCTATTAGAAAATCAGATTTGTGTTTGGTGGTTTTACCCAACTGTAGGCTAATGTAAGTGTTCTGGGCACATGTGAGGTAGAGTAAGCTATGCTATAGTGTTTGGTGGGTTAGATGTACTAAGCATGTTATTGACTTATGATATGTTCATTTGAGGATGGGTTTATGAAGATGCAACCCCATCAAAAGTTGAGGAGCATCTGTACAGTGTTTACTCATTAATAATATTTCAACAAACTTTCCTGCAAGTATCTGATCCTTGTTTTTGCATGTATTTTTCTTCATTTGCCAACACAACTAAATCGACGCATCATTTGGTGCTAGATAAAACCTTGAATTAGTGGCAACAATTTCTAAAGAGACTGTTTCTACTAAGGCTTTATTCTCATACAGTTTAAAAATAATTGTCCTGGAAGGTGGATCCAAGATGGCCGTTTAGGAACAGCTCAGGATTGCAGCTCCCAGTGAAAGCGCATAGGGTGAGTGGACGCCGTGTTTTTATTGCCCACAGACTAGG
>NW_016107516.1:3674990-3687730 GCF_001604975.1 Cebus imitator
GGGGAGGGACGGTGGGTGGTGGGAAGCTGGGGGGGGATAGCAGGGGGAGAAATGCCAGATGTAGGTGATGGGGAGGAAGGCAGCAAATCACACTGCCATGTGTGTTCCTATGCAACAATTTTGCATGTTCTTCACATGTACCCCAAAACCTAAAATACAATAAAATAAATAAATGGGAAAAATAAATAAATAAATAAATAAAAATAAAAAAATAAAAATAATTGTCCTTTGTGATAAACATCAAGGGTAGTCGTTGCTTTTGAGGTTAAGGTGATAATAATCCTGAATGGAAACAGCTCAAAACTTGGCTTTAAATCTCTGGAAGTTCTTTATCCCTCATATTGTCCCCCTCTAGATCCTTTAGGGTCAATGTACAAAGTTAATCTCTGTGTGTGTGTGTGTGTGTGTGTGTGTGTGTGTGTGCGCGCGCGCTCGCGCGTGTGTGTCAGACATTTGAAGCCAGGGTTTCTGTGGTTCTGAGTAAATGACTCTGGCTTCAAGAAGCTAACTCTATAGCCACTACAGAGCACTGAAAGACAGTATTTTCACAATTGAAGTTAAAATGCTTCAATCAAGGGAGAGATGCTAATAGGATAGGGATGTTTACTGATAAGCTACTGAAATAGGCTGTCTATAAGATCAATTTTCTAAGATATTTATAAATACTTCATGTGGTTTGATTTAGACATTTTTTTCTTTCTCTTTTCATTCCCCCCTGCCCATTTCAACTGATATATTTGTGAATATATATCTGTATACTTGCATGATGTATTATTTTTCTTTTTTGAAGTTAAATATTAGGTCCATTTCCAGTGTTCAAATATCATCCAACTTTCTGAATCCTTTCATAGGTTCTCTTTCCTTAAGGCTGATTATTGACCCAATAGACTCGTCTCTTCTCATAATTACATCCCTTTAGTTCTTGAGCTCTTTAATGACTTCCCTTCTTCACAACTGACAAAATAAGATGCCTCCTATTTTTTCTTTTCTAAGAAGCTAATGTATCATTATCCCTGTAGGTGTAACTGATCAATTTCTCTGCTTAAAGATGTATTTGGATACTTCCATTTTCTATACTAGTTTTACTCCATTTACTGTTTGTTACCTGAGGAAAAGAAAGTTCTACATAAAATAACATTTAAGGCAGATAAGTTTCTTATGCAATAATTTTCAGTAGCTAAATATTTCTTCCAGATTTTAACTTTTTCCTTAATCTCTGACTGTCTGCCTTAAGGAACAAAATACTACGACACTTCCAAAGCAACTTAAAGAACCGTCAATGAAAATCACAGAGGATAGGTGTTTGAAACATTTCCTTTATGCAAAAGCCAATGGTTATGTGCCAATTGGATATATAATAATGGTGCTAACAGCAGGTTAGCTGATAAAGGACAAGAACAGAAACAGGTAGCAATTGGAATCCAACTATCAGTGTGATGTTATAGGAAATTCTATGATATAATCAACAAATAAGTATTGAGTAGTATTTGAAGAAGAGTAGGCTGTTCACTTAAACATAGGAAGTGGGAAAAATTTTGAATTTTTTTTAGAAGTTTCACATTTGCAAGATAATAGGAACTTAAAGTCAAATTTAGCACTTTCAAGTCTTGCCTAGTTTGCAAAGCCTTCTGAACTATGCAGAACACTGAACTAAAATTTAAACCAACATTCACTGCTTGCCCCTAACCTCCCAGTTATGCTAAGAAACAAATTATCAGATGACTTTCCTGAATTCTTCTATCAATACTACCAAAAGTGCCATCACAACTAAAAAAATAAAAGCATGGACATTTAAGCTTTTGCAAAGTTCCATGAGTTTGAACAAGACACAGCTTGGCTAGTGGGTGGATTCGTAAAACAATTTTTTTGGTATATCTTTAGTCTTCTTTCTTCTTCTAGGTTCCATTTGGTTATCTATTTCCTCTGTTTTTCTCACACATTATATCTTTGCACTTGTTTCTTGGTTGGATCATATTTTTAAGTCTCTAACTGAAGGTACCACCTGTGGACGGTGCCTACTGTCTGCTAACACTGCCATTGAAAATTCCCTTTGTTTCTCTAACATTTGGGTTTTATGCAATTTCACCAGCCTCAATTTTTAAATTTTACAAACTATAGACTTTCATGAGACTGGAAAGTATAGAAATTATTCAGGTTAATAGTGTGCAGCAATGTGTTGTTTAAGAAAAAGAAATTGTAATCTATTTTGTAGAGTTATTAATCCATCCTTATTGTCAGTGCAGTCATGGCCTGCCTTATTTATTCCGACTTTATGGTTGCCACCACATTCCACTAGCCTCCTAAAGGTCAGTCTAAGCCACCTCAGCCCATGCACCCTTTCATCCTGCTATTTTTTCTTTCTTCTCTTTTTTCATTTGCCTCAGGATCCTCCAGAACTCCAACCATCAGTTCTCCAACTTCCCTCACCAGTGTTCATGGACAATCTAGGAAGGCTCTAATGGCAGAATTTATTTTAAAAAATTGTGAACAAAGGAAAGGTTACTTCTCTCAGTGCTTCTTTTTCTACCAAAAGAGAGCAGAGATGTTTCCACAATGTTATTATCACCCCCTCTGACCATTCTTCCTTTGTTCTTTACTTCAATATATGAGTCATTTAATTATTTATTCAATTTTTTTCTTTGTACCCACACATGATAGGCACTTAGGGATACATACAGCAGTGAGCAAAAAATATGAGAAGTTCCTTGCTTTTTTTAGGCATGCCGGTTGGCACGGCAAGATAGACATCAATAAAAGAATCACATGCATGAATATAAAATCACTCTGTGATAAATGCTACAAAAAGTAGATGATGCTATAATGGAGTATAAACAGGAAAAATGAACCTGGTCATGGAAAACTACTGGGAACTGACAGTTGACCTGAATCTGTGAAAAGATTGAGAGTTAGCTAGGCCAGAAGGGAGAAATGGATATGCACTAGGTTGAATAGCATCCCCCTAATTTATGTCCATATGGAACCTTATTATGTGACCTTTTTTGAAAATAGTGTCTTTGTAAATGTATTCAATTTAGGATGAGGTCATAGTGTATAAGAATGGGCCTTAATCCAAAGACCAGTGACCTTATCATAAGAGGGAAATTTGAACACATACATGCAAAGAGGGAAGATGATATGAAGATATATAAGGAGAAGGCCATGTGAAGACTGAGGCTGAGATCGGATTCTTATATCTCCAAGCTGAGGCATGCCAAGGACTGCTGGCAACAACCAGAGTCTAAGAGAAAGTCATGAGATGGTTTCTCCTCCAGAGTCGGAAACTGACCCAGATGACAGATCACTGGCCTCCAGAGCTTTGAGAGAGTAAATTTATGTTGTTTTAAGCACCCAGTGCTTAAACTTTGTAACTTTGTTGGGGCAGACCTGATATTGGGTAGAAAAGAGATTTTTTACCAACTGATATCAGGTGGAAAAGAGTTGGTAAAAAACAAAACAAAACAAAAAACTAAAGAGAGTATAAAGAGGCCCTATAGCTGCAGAGATTATGCTGACTGGAGGTGGGTATAATTGTGAAGAGCATAATTGATGCATTCCATAGTTTCCTGTTCATTCACTCTGAGATTACATTTCTTACAGAGCATTCTCAGCCAATGAGACGTCATGATTGGGCTGTTAATGTAGGCACATTTCTGTGAGATAGAGATTCTCTCAATGGGTGACATTAACTCAAGAACTTCCAATCAAACTGGTTGAAATTTTCTTAGAATTGTGCAGCAGCCTATGACTCTTCCTATACGATTTTCCTTTCTTCCCTTTCTCCTTCACAGGTTTATACCTACATTGTGGTATTAACGCTTCCCTAGCCTCATACTCCCTTTCCTTACTCTTTTCAGGAGTTCTTTCCAAAAATATCTGGTACATCTCATTCCATCTTGATGTCTGCTTCTAAGTGGACCTAAATGAACACAAGTGGTCTTAGCAGTGATCCAAAAAAATAGACAATATTAATAGGGTTTGTAATTGTCTCATTCACCACCTAGAAGGCAAAGAAGACTCCACTCCAGTGCCACATGGAACAGCAAACTGATTAAGGATATCCACTGGAAGGAAATGCCATTGAAGGCATTCGGAAAATAGGAGTAGGTTGATTCAGTGGCTGCCATGAGAATACACCTTGCAGAACTTCAAATATAAAAAACATGACAAAGAGCTCCAGCTACTATGCACTGAAATACATCACATTTATTCCCAAGGCTATGCTTTTCATAAGCTTACCCCAGCCAATGACTGAACATTTGAAGGATTGTAAGGCAGGCATGCTCCTGGTAGACATGGAAGACCTAGCAGGCAATTTTATCTGTAGGACACTTTCTTGTGCTTGACAGTGATTCCTTAGACTTCCATTCACAACGAAAGAGGTGCATCAGTGAATCTGTGAGCATCTTGGGTGATATCCTATCCCCTGCCATCCAGAGGCAGCTGTTCTCACAGATCACTGGAATGGCCTACCAAAGACACAGATGAAAAGTTAGTTTTGAGAAAATACTCTGAAAGATTGGGGTATCATCCTTTAAAGATATTCATTAAATTAAAGATATTTATATTATGCTGTATCCTCAAAAGGAAGATTACATGGATACAGGAACCAAAGGATTAAAAAAAGAGTGACTTTAATAGCCATCACTCTCAATGACCTAATGGAAGATCTTGGGTTTCCTATCCTCACACCTCTGGCATCTGCATGCATGAAGATCCTTGTCCCATAGAGCAGGGACATAAAAACGATCCCACTGAAGTACAAGCTAAGGCTGCCCCCAGTGCACTTGAAACTCCTTGTGTACAGGAACCAAGTAAGAAAAGCAATCACATCCTGACAGGCACAATTAAACGTCATCAGCAGGAAGGGGTAAGGATGGTTTTGCACAGTTTAGTCATAGAGGAATATATAAAGATCCAGGTCACCCACATGGGTATCTCCTGGTAGTGTATTTCTCATTGTGACTATGAATGGACATATGTAGTAACCGTGGCCTGAGAAATGTATACTTGCCAAATCTCAGATCACTAAAGAATGGAAGTTTGGATCACATCATCAGGTATGTATGTCTCTAAGGATCACCCTAGTGATGGTTGAAGATGAAAGAAATGTAGAATGGAGAACAAAAGGGGAGAAGGTAAATATCAGTTGTAGCTTGGAGATCCACTACAGAAATGTGAGCTATAGTTTTTCCTACTAACCTCCTTCTTCTGTGTTGGCTCTCAGACATACAGGCCTAAAGAAATTATGAAGAAGCTATTTCCTGGAACTGCATGGAGAAAAAAAAATCTGTTTGGAAAAGTGGGTGGACACGGTGGCCATAAACAATGAGCTTCTCAGGTCTACTGCTGCAGGTAGCATAATTGATTGACAGCCCTAGCTGCTTACTTCTAGATTTCTGCCAAGTTCTGAGCTGAGTTGGGAGCACTAACAGAGGTTCATTCTTATGAGACAAAGAAGCTTTTTTACAGTGAACTTTAGTTCAATGATTGATTTCTTAAGAACATGGCTGAAACAGTGGAACTGCTCTGCAGTCTTTGACTCTTCTTCCCTGCAATTTTGACTCACAGATATCTGATCTGTACTGTAAAGTCTCTCATTTTCTTCTCTAGCCACCTGCTTTTTATCCTTCTCAAGAATCTCTTGCACATCTATTCCTGGCACCTGCTTTTTATAGGGCATGAGCCAGTAGAGTGCCCGAGTGTAATTGAAAGAGCATTGTGATTAGAAAACAGAGTACAGAATAGTATGGTGCCACATTAGACCCAGATGCAAGTAGGACCCAGTGATCAGACCATGTAAGGACTTATGTTTTGGATTTTGATCTTTACCTTAAGAAAATGAGAAATATCTTTAAGAGGACAATGCTAAGTAAAGCCTGTAGTGAAATGTTTACTTGAAATATTAACATTTCAGGAGAGTCTACATGTAAAAACATGCACAAAAGTTACTAATCCTATGGATGATAAAAACAAGTCATAAATCTTCAGTAACAACTGGTACCAGTAAAAAAATCACTTAAAGATAGACTTCATTAAAGTCTGTCTTTGATATAAGTTGATAATGGCTGCAAGAAAATAAGACTGAATAATTTAAGCAGAAAAAGAACATTTCTGAAACAGTATCAACCAACAATTTATAGAATTAGTGATAATTCAGTGACCCAATGTTCTGGCTATGAAAACACATCTTTGGAGCCACCCTGACACTCACATCAGACAACACTTCCTCCATTCTGCACCCCGCCAATGACTGAGCACTGGGCAGATGCAATTGATAAGTTTTGCCATTTCTGTTCATGTAGGATTCCTCTAATGTGCAACTTTTACTCAGGTGCATCCCCTTGGTCTGACCAAAACTCTCAGAAATACCCAGTCCTGACCTCCTCTTCTTCTGCTATCATGAACGTTAGCTCTGCAGTCTCAAAACTTTCCTTGCTTATTTCTGCTTATTCCCCCTTCGTTGTCTTCAGGAATGTTACTCAAATGAGTCTGTCTTACGTCTTCTTCCACCTGCTATTTGTTTCTTGGAGTAAACCAAGGCTTTGAAAATAGACAAAAAACAAGAAAGAATGACTGAACTGCAAAACCACTGCCAAGTTCAGCCCACAGGCACTGCCAGGTCAAACACTACTGATGGCAACACTGTCACTGCTTTACTCAATATTGTCATCACTAGCAGTCCCCACTGCTATTCCTTGACTCTAGCAACTGTCTTTCCTGCAGCACCCCATCCCAGTAAAAGCTTCTCAACTGTCTCTACACTTCACATTACTCCATCAAGATTCAAAAATCCCAGGAAGTAGTGAATGATTGGCTGATTCTGAATATGTGTCTATAAGGCCAATGACAGAAAAAGCACTATTTTTTCTTAGATTATTTAGAGGAAGGCAATATATTGCATTCCACACATTGCATACAATGAGGAGTTAAACCAACTATGTAGAGGGTTAGACATCTGAAAGCAAACAAACAAGATTGTTAACAACAAATGTAGACTGAAACTTAATGGTAAGTAATGAAAAAAACTTCAGAACTTCAAAAGTAAAGCTAAATTTTATTAAAACTAAGGTTTCTTTCTCATACACTTAACAGAAATTAGACTGTGCATTAAGTTCTGGAAATGATGAATTGTTTATATGTGGTTATTCCAGCCAAATTGTGTATTACCCTAATGAAATATTCTTACATTTTAACATTTAAAACACAACAGTAATGATGACAGTTTCTTGAAATTATTCAAAGACTTTATCAATTTCCCTGAGAGCTTTCTCTAATCCTTTTACATTCAAGTCATTCTGTTTTTAAATTCCAGTCATATCATTAATTTTTAATTTATTTTGAGCTGATTTAATTCTGCCAGTACAAGAGACAGTTGAGTGTTGTGTCCTCTGATTCAGATTGCCAGAATTTGAAGCCTAGCTCAGTCCTTCTGATATAAGTTATGGAGACAAGTTACTAATCTCTGTAGATTTATTATTATTTTCTCCATCTAAAAATGGGGATACAGTACCTCCTTCATAGACTTCCTGTAAGGACTAAAAATAGGTGTATATTTTAGAACAGTGCCTGACATATAGTAAGTGTTCAATAAGTGTAAACTGCTATATTGATAGTATTTTGCCTGATATTTCTGAGTATCTCCAAAATCACTTCCTTGGACTTTCTAAAACCATGTATCCGTTGCAAGCATTACAATTTAAGCTTGAAATTTATTTACATTTTAAATAGTTTTTTCCAATACTCATGCTAGACAGCTAGATAATAGAAAGTAGTAAGATTTTTCTGTTTTGCACATTTGTAAGAAATTTATTTAAATGTTGATGAATTAATTGGTGTATGGGTGATGATAAATGTTATGTTAAACTAAGAGGAATGTCTGCGTGGGGACTAATTGAATACGTGGTGGTTTAATTACTGAATATTTGTATATTATGACTATGTTTGTATGTATTTCAATAGTAGATTTGTGGAAAGGATAATCACAGTTACATAAAGTAAAAAGGAGGTGGTTGAATAGGTGTTTTCCAGACCAAAGTTTTACTTCACATTTTTTAAATTACTAATTTGTTTTCCCAATTATTATAGTTTGAAAATGACTATTTTGAAATGTAAAAACATTTTCTTCCTGTTTTGGACTTGACCAAAGGCTCATAGAAATGCCATTCTTTCAAATAAAATGATTTTGAATACCATTATAATAATCACTGTTGAAAAACAATATGGAAAATATTTTTAATGAAATAATATATAGATGTTTTGAGGGTCTCAGATAAATGTTTTATAGGATATTTTATTATGTAATTCTGGCACTGGGCAGAACTTCAGAGAATTTTTCCCACTTCTAGGATAAAGACTAAACTCCCTACTGGATTGTAAAAGGGCATGCTTTCCTCTTCATCTCACCTCAACGCTTTTCTAGTCTTTGCTTTCTGCTCTTCAGAAAAACAGTCTTTTAAAAAATTTCTCTTGCAGATCATGCTGTTTCTTGCCACAGGGTCTGTGCATTGGCTATTCCCTCCTTACAAATTACATTTTCCCCACCACTACCTTTACCTATTATTTTTACTCATTCTCAAAATCTTAGTTCTAGTTTTATGTTCCTGGGAAGTCTTTTCTGACCATCAGTTTTTCAGTGCTTTCAGAGAATTAGATTTCTTTGCTTCATGGCAATTCTTATTTATTAGTGTGGTTATTTTATGAATGTCTTTAACCCTGCACAGATTATAAGCATCATAAAATCAGAAAGCATAACTTTGTTGTTTCTAGCTGTAACCCAATGCCTAGCAGGGTCTGGCCACATAGTAGGTGTTCAATATATGTTATCACATAGAAACAGAGAGATATTTTGTACAAAATAAGTTAGTGGATGGGCTTCATTAAGTCAATAAGCACATTTAAATTTTATGCACTTTTGCCAGGGTATATCAATAGTTTTTAGTAAATTCATGCTAGTGTCTTTACCCTAGCGTTGAGGAAAATTAAGATTCAAAAAATTTAAGATTCTTCTCAAAGTTATTAGGCCAATAAGCAGAAAAGTTAGGGTTTAAATCTGGTCTTTCTGCTTTCAATTTCCTAACTTAATTTACTACACTATATTGCATATTTTAACATTTATTCAAGCAGCAACACTTTTCAAACACATAGTATATGCTACATACTATCTTAGGTGTTGAGGAGAGAAAAGACAGACCATTCCTAGATGCTACCAATAGAATGATGTTTACAATGAAAAATGCATTCATTGCATGCAAAATGATACCAAAATTAGAAATAATAGAATATTTTCAGCTGAAAACTTAGCAGTCCCAGAAAAAAACATACATACGTACACATGTAAAATTATATATTATTTTCACAGAATATCTTCAAATGCTTTTATATTTGCTTTTCTACACCAACCCTGTGAGTTGTTTATATAATGTAATTTCCCTTATTTTTAAAATAAGAAACCTAAGATATCAGTAAGTTACTCAAAATTAAATTAGTACTAGAACCCCTGAAACTAAGTGTCCTAAAGTGGGCTTTTCTAAAAAGATTAATGGCATTAAAGAAATAATATCTTAGGATAATAGAAAAACTCAAGCTTTTAGGCTGCTAAACAAAGAATAATTTTCTCATCATGATAAAAAATGATGGTAATGATTATGATCTTCTCATATATTTTGTAATTATTCAAAATGACCTTTTGAATGTCATAATATAGAAAATCTACTGTTAGTAGTGCATTTTTAATCATAATATTGCTGATTAATTGTGGATATGTTGATGTTTTGTCAACTGCAGTGTATTGCATATGAAGAGAAATTTGGACATATGCTGAAGAACTCTTTGTCTGTTTGTAAATACATATGTAATATGGGTACTTTCTCTATTGCTTTTTGACATAAAAAATCCAGCCTTAGATTAAGATAAAAGGGACAATTATGATACCTGGTCCAATTCATATTATTTCACAGTCAAGCTTACTTCTGAGGTGCATCAACAACCCCTTTCCACTTCTTTCTTGATTATTCAAATTCCACATGCTTTCAACGCTTAATCTCATTCTCTTTTGGATGAGTATTCAATGAAGCATGCTAGCCCATACCAATCTGATTTCTTCCTTCCCAAATTTTTTTGGCCTATGCCAATGATCGTCAGTCTATTTTTATCTGAGAAACAATAGACGATCACATTCATAATTTACTTCCTAGGAATACCCATACTGCAATAATTCAAATAAGTTTTGTAGCAATATAAATATAAAGCAAATGGTTACACAATACTTTCCAATATAGCATTTGTATTGACAAGATGAATACATATTAAAAGCCTTTAAAAATGGTAAAACATGAAAACCTTTAACATATTGGTTAACACTTACAAATTACTTTCCATATGCCAGGAACTCTAAGTTAGCTATTCCTCACATCCTGATAAGGTAGGAATATTACAATCTCCATTTTATGGATGAGAAGATAAAAATACAAAGAGGTTAAATGACTTGATTAGGAAAGCAAAACTAGTAAGTTGCAAAGCTAAAACTTGAATTTGTGCCTAATCCAAAGCACTCTAAACCAATAATTGATGTTTAGGTTGTGTGCACAATTTCTAGATCTTAAAAGCTGCAACTGCAACTCTTTTTTTTCCAATCAGAAAACATACCAGATTTCAATTGAATGAAATATTGCTTTTTTAAAAATAAAAACAAACACTATTCAAAACTGTAGAGAACTGTAACTTTTATGAAAAGCAGATTTCTTAGGTACACCTTGTAACTGATATATTAATAAATGTAAGTCCAACCAAAGCCACACTTTGTCAATTGATCACAAATTATTTTACATTTTTCCTCAACAAATAGCTAAGGCCTAACATGGTTACTTACAAACTTAGATTATAAAAATTCTTTTTATACATCTCAGTTTTCAACTGCAACAAATTTATAAGAAACATAATGGCAAAGCCTTGCGTTTATGCTTCTCTTGCCAATAATACTGAAGCAATTGCTGAGTCAACTGTAGGTGTTTAATTTGTAAAAACTTTTTGACTTTACTGTGTTAACTCTAAGTAGGTAGTTTTTTAAGGTTGCCTGCACATTACAATCAATAAGAAGGCTGATTAAAACACAATATCAAGTGTCACCCTCCCTGAGATTCTGACTTAATTTGCCTGGAGTAGGTGTGCTCCTCGGCTGATTCCATTGTGCAGTGAGGGCTAAGAACCGTGCATCTAGCAAGTGATTACTTTCAGAGTAACACTGAAGGAGGCAGTAATCCTGGATGGAAGAAGGGAGTGGCAATAGAAAAGAATAATAAGAAGAAGAAAGTTAAAGAAAGTTAAATTTAAAAAGTCACTCGTTTATCTCTTCTTCCTTAAATAACCCTTACAATGAATTATACTTTTTCCCTATGAAGGCTTTTTGCAATCATTTGATTTGATATTTTCTTTCTTCCCTTTTTAAATATATATATTTTATTGTACTTTAGGTTCTGGGGTACATGTGCAGATCATGCAGGATTGTTGCATAGGTACGTATGTGGCGATATAGTTTGCTGCCTCAAATTTTCAACCTAGAATTTCATATCCAGCCAAATTAAGCTTTATAAGCAAAGGTGAAATAAAATCCTTTATAAACAAGCAATTGCTGAGAGATTTTGTCACCATCAGGCCTGCCATACAAGAGCTCCTGAAAGAAGCACTAAACAAGGAAAGGAACAACCAGTACCAGCCACTCCAAAAATGTACCAAATGGTAAAGACCATCGACAAAATGAAGAAACTGCTTCAACTAATGGGTGAAACATCCAGCTAGCATCAAAATGGCAGGATCAAATTCACACATAACAATATTAACCTTAAATGTAAATGGGCTAAATGCCCCAATCAAAAGACACACACTGGCAAATTAGATAAAAAGGCAAAACTCATCAGTGTGCTGTATTCAGGAAACTCATCTCACGTGCAAGGACACACATAGGCTCAAAATAAAGGGATGGAGGAAGATTTGCCAACCAAATGGAGAGCAAAAAGAAGCAGGAGTTGCAATCCTAGTTTCTGATAAAATAGACTTTAAACGAACAAAGATCGAAAGAGACATAGAAGGGCATTACATAATGGCAAAAGGATCAATGCAGCAAGAAGAGCTACTGATCCTAAATATATACACACCTAATACAGGAGCACACAGACACATAAAACAAGTTATTAACAACCTACAAAGAGACTTATACTTCCATACAATAATAGTGGGAGACTTTAACACTCCACTGTCAATATTAGACAGATCAATGAGACAGAAAATTAACAAGCATATCCAGGACTTGAACTCAGATCTGGACCAAGCGGACCTAATAGACATCTGCAGAAACCTCTACCTCAAATCCACAGAATATACATTCTTCTTAGCACTTCATTGCACCTACTCTAAAATTGACCACATAATTGGAAGTAAATCACTCCTCAGCAAGTGCAAAAGAATGGAAATCATAACAAACAGGCTCTCAGACCACAGTGCAATCAAAATAGAACTCAGGATTAAGAAACTAACTCAGAATCACACAGCTTCATGGAAACTGAACAACTGGCTCTTGAGTGTTGACTGGAGAAACAATGAAATGAAGGCAGAAATAAAAATGTTCTTCAAAACCGATGAGAATGAAGACACAACATACCAGAATCTCTGGGACACATTTAAAGAAGTGTCTAGAGGGAAATTTATAGCAATAAATGCTCACATGAGAAGCAAGGAAAGATCTAAAA